>NC_056734.1:789481170-789673670 GCF_019279795.1 Protopterus annectens
GTACCTGGTGGTGCAGAGGTCACATGGCCACATACTACCCTGTAGTTAGTGACATACATCCTCTTTGGAAAAAAACATGTACCCATGAATTACCACATATGTGGTAGTACACTAAACACAGAAAGTGTGATAAGAGACTTAGGGACACAGGTGGACAGTGGTCTCACCTTCGATAACCACATCTCCACAACAGTTAGGAAATCCTTCTATGTGGCACACCTCATCACTAAGGGCTTTTCATCCAGAAAAAAGGAGGTCATTGACCCACTGTACTCATCCCTCATTAGACCCATTATAGAATACAATGCCCCATTTGGTATGTACCTCTCAAGACATCTGCAACAACTGGAAAGGCTGCAGAAATACCTCACTAAAAGAATCACAGGCCTAAAGCAGATGCCCTATGCTGACTGTCTAAAAAATATCCAGCTATACTCTGTGGCATATCGTCTACTCAGAGGTGATCTCTGCTTAACATACAAGGCCATGTCAAACCCAGAGCTGTTGGACATGCTACACTTAAAGAAATCCCAATCCCTCAGAGCCACATGCTCCAGGTATCTAAACCTTGTCATCACAATGAACAAAACATGCTGGAGGGATGGGTTCCTGACCCAAAGATTCCCCAGACTCTCAAATTGACTGCCCCTACATGTCAAGCAGAGTGCCTCTTTGTCCCTCTTCAAAAGGAACCTCGATGATTGGATGGGAGATAGGAAATTCACTCTGGGGATCACATCAGTCACCCTGCTAGACAGGGGTCCATGGAAGTAAATACTGTGGGAAGAAATAGCCAGGGAATTGTTATGGCTAGGCTTGTATAGGCCCTAGGGTCGATAGCCTAGTACCAACCTATGAACCTATAAGAATACAACTGCTTTGTCAGAAATACATAACAGTTATTGTGGCCTGGCAGCAGTATGTCTTGCAAATATCTGGACATAACAGCACACTAGGTAAATACACTAAGCTGCTAGGCATGTAACAAAGCACTGTGCAAACTACAGGCAGACTGCCACAACACTGGACTACATTTTGGATGGGGGAATACAGGCTCTACATGCATGTCACAGCACAGAGTAAGAGACACCTGTGAGAAAGTGCATACCCACAACCAATGTTAACACAGCCACAACCACATATGGTACACAATCTTAATATGACACTATATGGACTGTCTGATAAACACCATCCTCATATGTGCCACTCACACACTTACCCTACATAAACTAGGTCATGACACAGTGTGGTCCGATGCCTGTCTGTAGCATGGGACACATGTGTGTTTGGCCCTACAGTCATGTGAGCCGATAGGGTACCATACAATGGAGCAGCATGTGACATCAGATAGAACAGGACCAAGAACAATGACATCTACCACACTCTGTGTACAGGCCAAGGTACATATGTGCAGTACACATACTGTCGACAATCACCATAAGTAGACAGACCCCAGTACTGAACACACACCCACTGAATGCCCAGGGTTTGTCCTTAGAAATACTCCCTACTATACATAACATGTTTAGCAGTCTGATATCTGACTGGCTTGTTATCAGGTATGATGTCAATAAATAATGGTGTACAGAACATATGCACCTCTTACTGCATGACATGTGTACAAAGTTTGTCAGACTTTTGGCTGGAGCCACAAGCACTGGGCCAATATTGGCATGTTGCTGTGATACCCTCAAACATTTACTGTCATAACAGGGTTTGTTGCGACATATGTCTTATGAGGGATATGAAGTCAGTAACTCTCATGGCTGTCACCATGCACTGACTGCAATCCTCAGATTATGCTTCTGCAGTTTTAAGATAGATGATCTGTGAGTAACATAAGAAACATAAGACTCCAAACACTGTCCAGTCTGCAGATAACCCTACAGGTGGGAGCTTCCTCAAACACACAGCACTGTCATGACAGTTATTAAATCATGTAGACCAGCCATATCCACACATACCCTGTTAAACCAACATTACTCCAAATGCAGAAGAGCAACACTTACATTCTGTAGTCATGTCTGGCACATATCCCTCCTGTTTGTTGGCCTGTTTCCACAGTGTATGTTGTTAGAGGTAAATCCCAATACCATCTGTGATGCTGTTTGCCAAACACCAAATTGAGGTCCTGCTCACAGTGAATGAAAAGGCCCAACGCCCACATGATGTTCCTAGATATTGAAGCATGTTTCCATGCAATTGGCTATGGGAATGTTACCACAGCTGTTCCACATGCAATCAGCTAGAGAGGAACTGCAATTCATGCAGAGGCCATCAGCTGATCATGAGCATCACTTACAAAATGCAAGCTGCTGCCTAAGCAAAGCAGGTGTACTTCTTCACATCCACCAGAGAAGGAGTGAGAGAGACAGACAGAGACAAACTAAGTCAGGGAGGGGTGGGAGAGTAAAACCTTCACATGTTTGTGTCACACACTTACCAGTACAGGGTTTCAAACTCCTGACTGACTATGTATTGCTATCACATGTCTATGGAGTTATTGCATGTGCCACATAGCTTACATGTTGGGGAGCTGTCCAAAGGTTTATCTGATGGTGAGTGACATCTGCAACAGTGATACAGGAGCGATAAGGTAAATGTAGGACACGTGCCTGTCCACATAAACAAGTGTCAACGTCGACACAGCCACACTCTCTCAGGGACTCACACATATTCACACTGTTGGCAGGGTCAGGAATAGACTTCCTAACTAGCTAGTGTGCCACAATACAGTAATATGCAGGTATCACATGCACAACAGGGGTTATCCTGATCATATATGGGCAAAGGGTATGTGAAGATGTCTGGCATCAGATGGCATGTTCCAGTAGGCCAATGGGAGTTGTTGTGAGTGTGAATGGGGTCAAAACCATTATACTCCACACACACAGATGCAGGGTTGCCAGTACTGACATGCATGGGTACTGACATGCTTGGGTGCATTGCTTCATAGGTGTGTAGTGGTTGACTGGGCCAGAAGGCTGTACAAGGCTAGGTGAAGGGTATACCTTGGCATCAGGCCACATGACAATGGTCTGCAGTGTGGCTCAGGGGTGTAGTGTCTGGATTGGCCCATACAGGTGGGTATTGTATGTTCCATCCAGTCTTTTGGGTTACTATTGTGTGTGGCCAGTGCTGTGCAATGCTTGCCATGTATGCGTTCTATAGTCCATGACATGGCCGGTGTCTGGGATGTGCACACATCCTACATGCATGTTCTGTGACATGTGAAACTGTACATGGAGTGCCTGGGCCATGTTGTGTACACATATTGTTATCAGATGTACCAGTCTTGGCCTCATGTGGTGGTAACCGGCAATGGACACCAGGTTTACCCTGCACTTACATTGATAGCATGATACAGGTATTTCTTGGTGTCAGTGGCATGTGTCCATGCAGTGCATGTGTTTCAGGCATGGTATGTTCTTTGTGGGTCACATTTGATGGCACTACAGTTGTTGCAGGCATCCAGTGGGGAACATAGTGAAGGTGCACTGTTTGCAATTATCTGCCTGTTGTAGTGATGGGACAGGGTACCATGTCTTCTGTAGTCAGCTGCAATCACACCGTGGTTTCTATCTGTGGGCAATATGCAGGGTACTGCCAACAAAGCGGTTGTTGCCTAGGTGAGTGTGTGTGTATGAGACATGGGTTGAAAGTGTTCTCTGGTTAATACAAGAGTTGCCTAATTTGTTCACCAGGCCTTGATGCACATGTAGGGGGTATGGATTGGCAACCCCAGCCTCTCCACTGTTTGACATCTGTTATCCTTGTAAGGTAGACATTGTGACATATAATAGGCCCACCATATAAGAAATTTGCACAACCTGTTCCACAATGAGTTCAGCTGTTATACACTCACAGTCACCTCCACACAGGATATGATTGACAAGCACAGATATACACACACAAATTCTCATAGTTGCCATGTCTGAGATTGGAACGTCTACCTAACTTACCTAACTAGTACATCACACTACAGCATTAAGCAGTTATAGCATGCGCCACAGAAATTGTTTGGTCATTTTTTTCCCTAAATGTGTATTTCAAGGTGAATGACATCAGCAGGCTTGCCAAAGTAGGGCAATGGAGGTTTTAGTGAATGTGCTTGGCCTCAAAAGCATTGTTCCCTACATAGACAAACAAACACACACACTTGCCATGTTGTCTGGGAATAAAACTCCTACAGAACTAATGTATCACACTACAGTATTACGCAGTTATAGGATGTGCCACAGAGACTACTGGGTTATTCCTTCCCCAAAGGTGTATTTCAAAGTGAATGCCATCAGCAGGCATGTCAAAGTAGGGCATTTCAAATTGTAGTGGGTGTGACTAGTCCAAAAAATTGATCCATAAACAGACTTGCCACATCTTGGATTAGAACTCCTACCTAAGTAGTATATCACACTACAGCATTACACAGTTATAGGATACGCCACAGAGATTATTGGGCTACTCCTTCCCCAAAGGTGTATTTCAAAGTGAATGGCATCAGCAGGCTTGCCAAAGAAGGGCACTGGAGGTTGTAGTGACTGTGAATGGCCTCAAAAGCTTTGCTCCTTCCACAGACAAACTAACACACACACAAACATCCACACTTGCTATGTCTAGGAATAGAGCTCCTACCAAACTAGTTTATCACACTACAGCATTGCACAGTTATAGGTTCACAGATTCATAGGATGAGCCACAGAATTTACTGGGTTACCACTTCCCCAAAGGTGTATTTCAAAGTGAATGACATCAGCAGGCATGCCAAAGTAGGGCATTTAAATTGTAGTGAGTGTGACTAGCCTAAAAAGCATTGATCACTACATAGACAAACACACACTTACACGTCTGGGATTAGAACTCCTACCTAACTAGTTTATCACACTACAGCATTACACAGTAATATGTCACACCACAGAGATTACTGGGCTACTTTTTCCCCAAAGGTGTATTTCAAAGTGAATGACATCATCAGACTTGCCACAGTAGGGCAATGGGGAGGGCAGTGTGTGTGCATGGGACATAACACATTCATCTAGAGGCAGACACAACACACTCAGGCACAGAGGTTTATATTCCACAGGTAAGTATATACAACTGCTAGATGACTACTGCCTTGTACAGTCATGTTGCACAGTTAGCAGTAGCACCACAGAGTCTATAATGCTGAGGGATTCCAGAGGGAAATGTCTATGGTGATTGACATTTATACATCATGTGGTTGTTGCCATTTGGCTGTGTGCTGGGTGGGGCAGGTCGCATGATGGAAGGCTCTTTGTCTCTGTCATTCTCTTCCACACATCTATGTATGTGTAGTGTGCTGTCCTTGGATATATGTGTGTATTCCTATCCAATGTGGTGCATACTGAGGAGTGTATGTATTAGCATCTGCAACTGTCAGATATGTATGGTCCACTGTTGTTGCCAGACATAGGCTTCATTTCTTTAAGTGTGTGAGCATGCCCAGTATGACCTTTCAGTATTTTGTTGTCTGTCATTGCATTCATTCTCTAAGTGTGGGAGCATGCCCAGTATGACCTTCTGTATTGAATGTGTGAATCCATTCCAGGTAGATTGTACTCCAGTTCAGACTTTTGTGTTCTACACCTACAGCTAGAAAACTGTTTCTGCAGGATATCTGTAGATCTGTTGACAATATGGGGTCAAAATAGGCAAATGATAGTGGGTTACTGTAGGTAATTGTGTCTGTGCTGCTTCTGCTACATGGTACTAGTGTTAGCAGAGATATTCAGACATGTGTACTGTTATACACTGTGATGTTTTATGTCATCAAGTACTGTCAGGTAAATATATTTGCTTGCAGTGTTGTCCTGGGGAACACAGGGTGAATGCAGCTGTATCCAGTATTGTGGTCAAATGCCTACATATTCTTGCAAATTCATGCCGTTCTTGAGGGGGAGCTGCAGACACTTGCTGCTGGGTATGTGTAACTAGTTCAGCACCTTGGTACAGTGGTGGCAGAGGATCCCATACTTGTACATCCATCGACATGACAGTATGGCCTTATCTTGCTGTGGCAATACCTCACAGCTGTACAGATTCACACAGGTTACCAAGAGGCAGGGGTATAATTCAGGACATTACCCCTACACATTGTGGTTTATGAGCAGGTTTGTAGCCACCCATTCTTGTGTTTGCAGCCAGGGATAGTATGTGCACACAGCTGTGTTTTGGACTTCACACACTCCATGCTGCCCATGTCCTCCCCCACTCTATTAGGTTAATGTTGTTTCCTCACAGCAAGAGGTTCTCTGGTTCGATTCTCGGCTGGGGTGCCTTCTGTGTGGAGTTTGCATGTTCTCCCTGCATTTGCGTGGGTTTCCTCCGGTTACTCCAGTTTCCTCCCACATTCTAAAGACATGCATCTGGAGCATTTCTCCCCGGGCCTCCACTGAAAACAGGATCTGTGGAACCTAGTCGGACTTTCCCAGTCAACAAATGTTAAATAAATAAATAAATAAAATTCTGTCCTCTTCCATACATTATGCGAACATTCTCTGATACTTTCCCTACAGTTGTCACCTCATCATAGCAGTATATTGGTTTTGGTCCACAATTCATGCAGTAGGACATGGTGGACATGTTACTGTGGTTTGTCCACATGGCCTTGCATATGGGTTATGTGGACTGTGTTATGTTGTTATTTGGGAGTCCATGACATAACATACATTGGCAGTATGGGTGAGACACAGGCCTTTGGCAGAGGACTGTAGGCCATTTGGTAGTGATGCAGACCAGCTGTAGCAGTCCTACAGTCTCAGACTGAAATACAGTATATTCCCCTGGGGTGACAGGGTAGGTGTGCTAGGTGTTCATTCCAATACTTTCTGTCAGTATTGATCCAGTGGTGTGGATGCCGGCAGGGTGCTGCTTACAGCTACGGTCACACCTGCATGGGACACCTGCTCTGTATGCTGCATTCTTTCATTATTGCCATACACAGGTGGGGGGGGTCATTTTGTACTCATTCCCAACAGCAGGGATAAGACCAGAGAGGTACCTGTGGGTGGTGGATGGGTGAGCTGGGTGCATGTGTGCTATGGACACTACTTGTATCTGACTCATAGATATGCATGGGGCATTCCACTTATGCTGGCTTGTGCAGGAACATCAGCTGTTTCTCAATATATCATTCCTATGACCTTTGTGGTCTGCCAGTGTTTGGCCAGACGACATCAGTATTCCCTGCTACAAGCCCAGATAATGTGCTGCAAACCTGTATGTACAATTCCAAGGGTGTGACCATTTGACAGTTGCATATTATACACTGTCTGTCTGGGGTACTTCCCCCTGTGTACTGCTTGTATATCTGGACCAACAGTCATGCCATGTCCATCTTTCAGATGGTGACACATATACTTCCAAACATTTACAATGGCTTACTGCTCAAATGTGTTATACTGGGAAGTATTGTGTTTGGCACTGCAGTTGTAAGGACTTGGCCCTGTCATCGGCAGTACTGGGCAGTGGCCACCAGGACAAATCTCACCATGCATACATACTGACCACTCTCACACAATATACAACACACACCAACCTAACACACACAGACCTGCATATTGTACACATTCTACAATCTATCCTGCTACCTTAGCCAGCTCAGGTAATCTGTACTCCACTGTTATTATTCCTACAAATACATGTTACTACATTTCTACATAGGATTGGGGGGGCACACCTGTGTGTTAATACATGTCTACATAGGAATGGGGGGGCACACCTGACTGTTACTACATTTCTACATGGGACTGTGGGGGGCACACCTGTGTTTCACTATGTGACTACATAGGAATGGGGGGCACACTTGACTGTTACTACATTTCTATATAGGATTGGGGGGGCACACCTGACTGTTACTACGTGTCTACATCAGATTAGGGGCACACCAGACTGTTACTACATTTCTACATAGGATTTGAGGGGTGGCACACCTGACTGTTACTACATTTTTACATAGGATTGGGGGCACATCTGTATGTTACTACAAGTCTACATAGGAATAGTGGGGGCACACCTGCCTGTTACTACATTTCTACATAGGATTGGGGGCCACACCTGAATGTTACTATATGTTTACATCAGATTGGGGTGGTCACACCAGATGTTACTACATTTCTACATAGCATTTGGGGGGGCACACCTGACGGTTACTACATTTCTACATAGGATTGGGGGGCACACCTATGTGTTACTACGTGTCTACATAGGAATGGGGGAACACCTGCCTGTTACTACATTTCTACATAGGATCGGGGGGCACACCTGACACTTGTACACATTTGCTATGACTGTACTGGTATGTCAGGTACTCCATTTCATTCTGTATTCTAACCTATCATGCTGACTAGAGGCATATCAGTGTACTACAGGTCTTAGGTTTGATTGATCTATATTTCAGTTTCTGACTTCCTACCCATTCAGAACTAACATCCCACTGCCTGACCTGTTGTAGTCTGTCTGTGTAGGCGGTGAGGGGGTTACCCATAGCCATCATTCAGAGGCGTTAGCACAGCCTTTGTTTGTGTTTTTCTACACCTATCCTGCTGGCTGAGACTGTTGTTGGGTATGTAAGCCTCCCTGACTGGCAAGAATGTGTCATATGGACACACATGTGGCCCAGCACATTTCCTGCAGTGGGTTTTGTTACCATGTGTAGTACTGGCTACTATGGTGACGCCAGTATTTGTTACAGATCTCATGCTGCCACTACAGGTGTCTACTATCTGCTGGCATCCCATTCAGCCACCTGATTCCCTTGCATGCTCACATCCATACCATAGATACAAGTAACAACATATACTACTCCATTTGTCAACTGGTAGGAAGAGTGACTTACCTTGTGGCTATGCCAGTATTGAGGATGGTGCTGGAGGGCTGCCTATGTCAGATGCGCATAGCACACTCCCTATACATGGCTGAGCACAGGTAGTGTCATGTTTGGCATCCCTTTTACTGCATGCATGAGTCAGAGAGAGGTGTCATTCTCTAGGTCCCTACTGAGTCATTGTATGTGCAATGCATTGCCTCTTTGCCAAGGCCAAGGCATACTGGGCATGCCTCCTTCTGCCTACTAGGGCAGGTTCAGGTTGTTCCTCCTCCAAGTCACTCTGTGCCTGTGCAGGCCTTGGTAATGGTGGGGGGCTGTGTGGCCCTACCCCATGCAGTTCATGCTGCAGCTGTTTCTGCAGGATCATATTGTGTAGCATGGCACATACGATGACAATTTGAGTACATGTAGCTGGTGAGTACTGCAAGGCTCCAACAGATGTGTCCAGGCACCAGAACCATGACTTGAGCATCCCAAACACACGCTCTATTATGATTCTAGTCTGTGCATGTGCCTCATTATGGAGTTCTTGTTTGGGTGTGTGTGCATTTTTGATGGGTGTCATCAGCCACAGCTCCAGTGAGTAACCAGCATCCCCCATTAGGTGACCGTAAGGGATGTCCCCACTGGCAAATCTCTGGTACAGCTGCATCATATGCCAGATGTGGGAGTTGTGATAGCTTCAAGGGCAGCCAGCACACACATTCATTATAAAGCCCTGGGCATCGCACACACCCTAGCAGTTGATGGAGGGGAAGCCTTTGCATTTGATGTAGACTCTACCCTGCTCACTGGGTGGTGCTTTGATGCATATGTGCGTGCAGTCTATAGCACCCACTAACTCAGGGTATTCTGCTATTTGGTGGAAGAGATGCATATTGCTGGCCAATGCCTCATGGGTGTTGGGGAAATATACATGCTCACCGGCATGTGCTGACATGGCATCCAGGAACTGGTGGAGTACCCTGGATGCTGATGCCTGTGAGATCCCCAAGATATCCCCAGTTGGCTTTTGGAAGGTATCGTTGGCTAGTATTCTTAGGCCTACACATACCTTGGCATCCACTGGGATGTGTTCCCCTCTGTTAGTTCTGTGTGTCAAGCAAGGCCGGCAAAGCTCAACAATTTACTGTAGGAGGTCCCTGTCCACCCTATAGTGCTTCACTATCTCCAGCTCATGTAGCCCCTGGTAGGTTACCCTGGGTCTGTACACTCTTCTCTGTCTCCTCACTGTGGGTTAAGTGACAGCATTCTCATCCTCACCACCCTCAGCCTCTTCCACATGTTGATGTATGATAGCTGCCGCAGTTCCTATCATTTTGTTGTTTTTGTTTGTTAAAATTTCCCTGCTTGTATACATCGGTGTTGTAGAGAGTGAACGGTGTTTGCATAGTTTATAGTAGTGTTCTGGGCTGGGCTGGGCTGCTGCCTGTGTAATTGGCTAATTCTGATACATTTCACCTGCCAGCTATGCTAGATCTCCTTGATTACCTTCCTACTGCTGTGTCCCCTTCCCATTGCCTTCGTGTTTAAGCCAGGGGGTGCACCGTGCAAACACAGTGCTCAAATGTGCACAGAGCTGCTATTTCCTGGTTTATTTATTTTTTCCTTTAAAACCCAGTGCGCAGCATGCACACCTGCTTAGGCAATGTAAAGAGTGCTAAGCAGCCTCAGACACACTGCCTTGCTTAGCTCTGCTAAGCTAAGAGCGACCCCGAGCCACAGGGCTCCAATCTGCTTACAGTATGCCTGACACACACCCATATGATGTCAGCTAACTCTTAGGCTCAAACCATGCTATTCCTGCACTTACACTGTTGGGTGCTGATCAGCACTGAGGGGAAATCTGGGATTCATTATCATTCCTCTCATTTGGAAAGGATTGCCTGCTAATGCATAGTTACAGATCCCACACTGAGCCTTCCCAATTAGCAACCACTATTCATTGGCCATGTTGTATTCTGGCTGCCATTGAGTATAATGGCAAAATAGTGATTTTGGTTAGAATGCTTATTTCATGTTATTTTTTATATTATCGGCCTGATCCCGTTTGCGCGCTGCTGCCCTATGCTTAAACAGCCAAAAATCAGCTAAAAAAATAAAAGTTATTTTTTGATTTTTGCAACTGTTTTCCATGCCAATGGCCATATATTTGGACATTGTCATGGTTTCCACATAATATACACCCTTTATTTGGAGCTGTCATGGCTCCATTTTGTAGTTTGCAGAAATGTACCCGGTTACTAACCGAGTACATTTCTGCACACTACACGAGTCCTGCACGGCTGGCTGACAGCTTCCTGGATCACAAATTCAATTCATTTGTATGGTTTTCACCTGCAATTTGGGTAATTTGCATACAAGAGCTGTGTCTATGCAGGCATAGTGCAAGAGCGCTCGTGCACATCCCTGCAGCTTATTCCTGGATCACACGGTGGCCATATTGCCTCCAGGAGCTCCTGCACTGTTCCTGCACACCGTGCAGGGCTTGCTGAATCTGGAGGCTTCTCTTGTTGTCCATCTTGGCTATTGCCAGGAAGGTTATTACTTTAAATTGGAAAAGTGATAGTATCTCTCTTTCTCAGAATTCACTTGTCTAACAAAATGTATATGTAATAAAGAGTTGCAAACCTTGCATAATAGAACTATAAATATTACACATAAGAAATTACCTTGGCAAAAACTTAAATATTTATTGGAGAAATATTAATGTGGTTGCATAATATCATTTTTTGTTATGGACACTGTATATAGTTTTTGTATGGATTTTTTATTGTTCATACATTTATTGTTTTATCTGATTTAATTTCATTTTAAAAATAGAATACTTTTTTTTTCAAAAGTATTTAACTCTAATGGCTGGCATCACTAAATTGACTGTAATGAATGATTTACCAGAAAATCAAAAGTGCTATGAGGGACAGGACAAACATCTGAAGCAAAATCAGAAACACTCTCCTAAAATAGGGATATATGAGAGGTACTATTAGCACTCTAAAGGGAAAGTCTTGTCCCATTAAACCATTCTAGGATTTAAATACTTTATGGCTGTGCAAGATTTTGAATGATGCAGTCATAATTTCATGAATGTTATTACAACTGTCTATGAACAAGACTAAATAGAAGACTTTAAGAATTTGTAGTTTTAATTACTTTGATAATTAAAAAATGCATATGCGTAAACACTTCAGCTGAGGCTTCTTTATTTTCAGACAGTTCAGCATGGTTTGACATGACCATAGCATCCACAGAACAAACAAGCAAAAGAATTAGAGAAACTGCCATCATTCAACTTTCCATTTTCAAACCATGGTTCTTGATATCACTTATCATAAGGTGGAACAAATGGACAAAATGAACACTTAGTTACAACTAAGGTGGGAGCTTACAGCATGGTTAAAATATTATTTTATTCTTGGGCTAGATTCCAAAAGACCTGCTCTCAGTGTAAGTGGTCACTTAAGTTGAGAGCAAGTCCTCTGGAATTGGACCCTGTGTGTTAAGTCATCTGTTGCATGCAACAAACCTGAAAAGCAGATTGTAATAAGAGGTGGTTGTCTTCTTTTAAACAGAGAGCACCTTTCTCTTTTTTACATCTCTCAAGACATTTAAAGGACATGTACAAGGTCATAAAAAACAAGCTAAATAATGTTAACAGAAAAAAAAACAAATAACCTAAGTTTTGCAATACAGTACTGTGGGAATACTGGACAGTATATACTTTTTTGTATCCTGCAATTGAAACTCCAGTTAGTTATTGGAAGAAAAATGAAAGGTACCCAACATTTTGATATAAGTGAACATTATCTTCTTATGCAATCATTAAATAAAAAAAGAATTAACACTTATGACTTTATTATGACACCATTAAGACACAATATCTCACATACCACTTTCAAATAATTATATGCTAATGTTGTTGTTGTTGTCTTTCGGCTTTTCCTGGTTAGGGGTCGCCACAGTGGAACTCCGGTCCGCTAATGATTGGCAGTAGATTTTGACGAACGCCGAGGTGCCAGCTCGATGTTCAACCTTCAACTAAGGCACATCCATTTACGCATGTCTTTCAAACTCCCACCCAACTGCGGGGAGGACATATATGACTCAAATACAGTTTCAGAAATGCATTCATAAATAAAAGTGCATCATGCACTTTCCCCTACCATTATTCTATTTTATATGGGGTAACTTCACTGCATGTGAGAAGGCCAGGGGAAGATGGTTGTTTCCAAGTAAGTACCTAATTTTTTAAAGAAAACAAATGTTACAACTGTGTGGCAACATGAGTTAACGAAAAAAAATCCAGAATACACAATAAACAGTTGTGCATCTATTTGTGTATATGTCAGGGGTGCAGCATCACATACATCTCAATCTTGAGACAAAGCTAATATATGGGTATATATGGCTATAAATGGTTCATATTACAATATTGAAAGATAAAATAATTGAACAATCAAAACTTTGAAATGGCAGCATTTCGAAGCTTGCAGCCCCCCCCCCCCCCAAATATATATTCCAACTCTGAGATCGCATTACAGTGAGGAAAGGGCAAATATTCCAATCCTCACTGTATTGCGATCCCACAATTCGATTTTCGAAATGCTGCCATTTTGAAGTTTTGATCGTTCGATTATGTTATCTTTTGATAACATAATAGGAACCCGGGTAGAAAGGCTCAAAATCAGGCACAAATATTATGCATTGTTCTTATAAATTTAGCATGTAGCTAGAATAAGAGGTACTGCATTATCAAGCAATTTCTGAAGGCTGCAAAGTCTGAAACTTAAATGTATATCATTATTTATTAGTCAATCCTCATTGATTTGCTAGAAAAACAATAATTTTTTTAAAAAACAGACCAAAAAATATACAGGAAAAATCTGGATATTCTGTAAAATTCTTGGCAGTTTTGAGATATGATGTTATCAAACACTTCTCCTGGTAAGCATATGTCCATGATTGGTAACTTGTAGAACTAAGGCTGCAGGTATTAGGAATGCTTGACAAACCAAAACGTTCTCATGCTACTAAGTACATTTGCCCTATCCCAAGTGCACTGTACCACTATCCCTCTCTTGAGCTTTTGTGCCATACTTGGAGCTCCAACAAATGTCCTAAATAGCCCTGCGTGCTGTCTGCTGTGTCTGTGCTTGTGTGTGAGTGTGTGTGTGTGTGTGTGTGTGTGTGTGTGTGTGTGTGTGTGTGTGTGTGTGTGTGTGCTTGTGTGGATGTCTGTGCTTATTTGTGTATGCGTGTGTGTGTGTTTGTGTGTGTGTGTGTGTGTGTGTGTGTGTGTGTGTGTGTGTGTGTGTGTGTGTGTGTGTGTGTGTGTGTGTGTGTGTGTGTTTGTGTGTGTGTGTGTGTGTGTGTGTGTGTGTGTGTGTGTGTGTGTGTGTGTGTGTGTGTGTGTGTGTGTGTGTGTGTGTGTGTGTGTGTGTGTGCGCATCTTATTTTTTTTTTCTATAATTCCTGTGTGGCTTCTTTCTTTTTTTCTCTGGTCCTTTGTCTACTGAACTTATCCTCATCTGGCCTTGGAGACATTTGATTTGAGACCACTGATCTTTGGCCATTGTATTGGCTTTAGTGAAAGACACTTTGAAGAAAATCATGCACAACAAGGCTGAAAATTACATGTTTCCTTGCCAGGTACCATGCTACAAACATGTGCATCACTCTAAATTAGATTTTGATCTTCCATCCCAGTGAAGAGAAGAATATTGTTCATTTCCCTGTCACCTATAACATCAGATTCATTATTCTTGTCTTATTTATATTTTCAGAAAACTTACAGCAACAGGGGCCTCAAGTCTGATTAAGTGAGACAGAGAAAGAGGGTACAGTGATTTTATGTTTTGCTATGTAAGGTACACACCTCCAATCATTTGAACACTGATTTTCATTTATAGCACTTGTCATGTAAATTCTTTCAAAGTATCCAGGAGTGAAGAATATGTGCCATGGATGGTTCTGTTAGACCACATAATAATTGAAGATTAGCCATGGAGCTCATGGCCTTAAATTTAAGCGAGGAAGCATTTGCACTACAGTTTTAGTCCTGCACGATTTTTGATGAAATGAGGTAAGCTTATCATTTATATATTATAGGAATGTACATATTTCAACATCAGAATAATTTTTCTCCCTGCATTATTATCAGTGGAAAGAGTACACTGTATATAGATACATCAGATATCATATAAGAGGACAGAATGCAGGTTTTAAAATGTTCATTCCTTTCCATTTCTTAATTATTTGTTTTTTGTACTATTCAGAGTTGTGGCTTTTATTTTTCTTTTCAGGTGATACTGTTGTCCCTCTTTTGATTAGTCTTGATCTTTTGTATTGCATGAGATGAGAGTAAAGGAACACCCTGTGGAGCACATACAGCTTCATTTGCAGTGCTACAGACTTTGACTTTAGAATTCAGTGCACTAGGTATAAGAATGAAGACTTGATTTTGTTTTCCATGGAGTTATTCCATTAGACAATATTGTTTGTCAATGAACCCACTCCTCCAATAAAGAACAACACAGGGATAGCTGTTGTAGCCAATCCTATACATGCCAAACAAATAACTATACTTTCAGCAAATTCATAACTACATTTAAACTTCATACTCACCATGTTATCCATAAATACTTTTTACCAATCAGGAAAGTTCATCATCAGTTAGTATGTCTCACTGCCATCCTAACTGGCTCATCTAACCAAAATGCTAGTTGTCAAACCCTCCAGCCTACTTGAGCCATGTGAAGTATAGTTCACTCTAGGCCTCACACATAGATCAAATGACCCAGAAACGAAGGTGGAAAATAAAAAACAAAGGAATACTTGTCAGTCACCATCCCACCAGGCTAAAGAATCCCTCCCCTTCAGCCCTCTTGCTTGCTGACTTATAAAATATATGCCATTGGTACTCCTACCATTGCCCTGTGCATGTTAATAAAATATTCAAAACCAGACATTTTTTCAGAATCTTCCCATCAACTGAAAAACATAACAATATGCATGTTCTAAAATATTGGTATTATTTGCCATTCTATAATTATATATATATACAATTGTTTTGTATTACTATTATTTAATTTAGCATAAATTGTTTACATTTTTCAATATTTTATTACCCACCATGAAGAGGACCACATAGATAATGGGGAGTGCGAGCAGATGAAGATGATTCAACCACTCTACCAAAGGGTATTCCTGCAGTGAAGCTTGGGGATATATCTTTCCCTGGTAAAAGACATACAACCCCTGCACAATGTGGGCTTGTGACTAAATGTTTTGTGCATAAACCCATATTGTACAATTTACATATAACTGGACAACTATTCCAAGCAAATATAAGAGCATTCTGTCAGTGTAAGACAAAAGTTGTTTATTTATTTGTTTGTTTATTTGTGAATTTGTCTGTTAATGGGAGGTATTTTATTTATTTTACAAGAGACCCATAGACTTTTTCCTCAAACATCAAAAGAAATTCAGGGAGTTAAAAAAACAGGAGGGATACAGTTGATGTAAAAAGTAGCTGGATTCTTTCTTTTTTTTCAATAACATTCTATAGTCTCAGATTATCTTCATGATATTTTCTTAGATGTCTCTTTTTATAGAAATTTTAGTTCATTTTACTGATTGCATTAATAAATATTGATTATGTTCTGTTATAACTTTTAGTTCTCTATGATGAATTTCTTGCAGCAAGTCTTGAATAGTAGTCAGTGATTGTTTACCTTCTATTTTAGGATTACTCCATTTGGATCTTTTTAATATACTCTGTTGGTTCTTTCAGAAACCATGGGGCATTGTGTACCCATTCATTTAGTGGTAGTTAAGAAATTTGACTCAAATAACTCAGTGGATTATTACTTTGGCATTTAGTTATACTATTTCACTATTCTGGAGTTGATATATATATTTATATTAATAAATATATAGATATATAAAAAAATAACAAAAGAAAGTACCAAGGCTGCAACAGCTGTTTAAAAACCTTCTTTATTCAACCAGATAAGTGCTTTCGGGCAATAACTTAGCCCTTCATCAGAGCTCCATTGTATCACAAACTCAATAACAATTTAAAGAATTAACAAACAAATCAAAATACTTTCAGCTATACACACACCCACTAAAATGTATGATGTTCATTCATAAGTGACCGATCAAAACGCTATCAACTGTACACACATTAAATTCATTCATTCATTCATAATTTGCTCTTGTGTCCTTTTTACATTTCCTTTTGCATTTTTCATTTCCCTCATTATAATAATATCTTCCTTTACTATTTACCCAAATATGCAGATACCTCCTCCCTTCTCCCTTGTCAATAACATTTCTGCGTAAACAGTATTGTTTCGAAATTTTGTTTATATATTTTTCCATATCATAACACTCTATTGTATTATTCTCCTCTAAATGTTCTAATATATGTCTGTACATTTTCCCATAGTTCATTTTCTCTTCCTTTTTTACATCATCTTGCCATTTGAGGGGGACACTTTTTAAATATATTTTTAAAATCCATTACATCATTTAGACCAGCATTTACAGAAGTCCTTCACACCTATATGATCCTTCCTTAACTGCAATACTTCCTACCCTCGAATTTTATCCAATAATCTCACATTTATTCTTTTTATTTCCTTTCCTATTTTAATATGCTCTCTTTCTTCCATCGCCTGCATCCATATTACTAAATAGTCTGAAAAACACATCACAACTATGTCACAATCTGCTAACCCAGACCTTCTGAAAATGCAATATAATCAATTTCAGATCCAAGTGTCCCTTTCTATAAGTCCATTGACTTTTGTTCCACACAGTTAATATATAACATTTTGCGTCTATATTAGCACATTGACAGCACAGGTTAGTGAATGCCTATTCACCAACCATTAAACAGTAAACAGCCACTACAGTGAATTTTTTCTTAGGGGAAAAAATCACTTGGCCAAGCAGAAATGAGACAGGAAAAGGGCAAAGCCACAATGATGACCAAGCAATTTTCCCCTAGGAAAAAACTTGCTGTAGTGGCCATTTGCAGAAATGACACTTTGCTGTTAATTGTTCAGCGAGCAAGCATTCACTGACTTGTGCTTTCGATGTGCTAATATAGACCCCCACATTTTATCACTGTATTGTTTTAGATCAGTTCATTTCTTTTTACATTTTCTCCTTATATCACAATTAAAGTTCTCTGCAATTATAATTTTAATGTTACCCATCATATTGTCCAATAATTGATTAAACAGATTCTCTCTTTCCTTGTTAGTTATATATACATATAATACCATAATTCTATAAGCATGATCTCTCCCCCTCACATTTACAACAGTTAACCTTCCCATCCTTACCAGTGTTACGTCTAGTATTTTCCTTTTTTTACACAACCCACACACTCCAAAACAATGCTCATTTCCTGAGTTCCATATTATATTTCCACGCCACATTTATTTTTGTTTTCAGTCTTTCTTCACTTGTCAGGAATCCTACCTCCTCTAACAGAATAACATCCACATCACATTTAGCACATCATTCCAGTATCCCTGTCCTTTATAGCTTTTACTCATTCACTCATAGCACTCCACAGTTATTACTTTTCCTTCTTTTTAAATTTAGTTGAAATATTTTTTAAATGTTGTTTTCTTATTTTTACTCTTTTCCTCAGTTGAATATTTTCCTGAGTTTATTTACAAATAATCCCTGATCCTTCCTTGGGACACAGGTAGACAGTAATGTCTCCTTTGATAATCACATCGCCACAGTGGTCAGGAAATCCTTCTATGTGGCTCATCTCATCACAAAAGGATTCTCATCCAGAAAAAAAGAGGTCATTGTTCCCCTCTACTCATCACTCATTAGACCCATCATAGAGTACAACGCCCCTTTTGGTATGTACCTCACAAGACATCTACAACAACTGGAAAGACCACAGAAATACCTCACAAAGAGGATTACTGGCCTCAAACAGATGCCCTACGCAGACCATCTCAAAAAACTACAGCTTTACTCCATTGCATATCGCCTACTCAGGGGTGATCTCTGCCTAACATACAAAGCTATGTCAAACCCAGAGCTGTTGGTCATGCTCCACTTAAAGAAATCTCAATCCCTCTGAGCTACACGCTCTAGGGACCTAAACCTTGTCGCCACAATAAACAGAACATGCTGGAGGGATAGATTCCTGTCCCAAAGACTTCCCATACTCTGGAACAGACTACCTATCTATGTCAAACAGAGCTCCTCATTAGCACTCTTCAAGAAAAATCTTGATGATTGGATGGGAAATGGGAAATTCACCCCGGGGATCACTTCTGTGGCTCTGCTCGACAGGGGCACAGGAAAATAATTTTCTTGGGTGGCGAAAACCAGGGTACATATTTTGGCTAGGCTTGTATGGGCCCTAGGGCTGATAGCCTAGTACATACCTATGAACCTATGAACATGGTGGTCAAAAGTCAGGCTGCTATCAGTCTGAGTGTCCAAATCCCTCATGACTGACTGTATGCTTAGAATGTAATTATTGCGATAATTTGTGGGGACATCTCTCTCCCCAAAGGGGATGATGATGCATTTTTTTGTGTTCAGCTTGAGGCCATGTTTCTGGCACCAGTCATTTGTTTGGGTGAGACCCTCTTGATGTCCACATCACTAGGAGAATTAATGACAGCTCCCAACTTGCAGTCATCTGCAAACATGGTCTACCATAGCCCACTGGTTTTAGCATGTACCTCAGAAAAGTATATCCCAAGTAACAGAGGCCCCAAGACTGATCCCTGGGGTATGCCACTCGATACGAGTCTACTGCTTGAGGTGGCTTCCCCTCTTTTGACTAGGTGGGCTTTATCAGCGAGCCAGTTGGCTACCCATCTGGTAACATATGGATTGATGCCATGTTGAGAGAGTTTATCTATTATGCCCAAGTTGGGAATAGTGTCAAATGCTTTGGGCAGGTCAAGGTAGGCAGTATGCACTGTCTTCCCCTCATCCATGGCTTTGGTGATTGTCTCAAAAACATCGACCAAATTTAACATACATGACCAGCCCTTGACGAAGCCAAACTGTGTGGGATCGCATGTTTGGAAGTTGCCAATGTCCTTGTTTATGAGGTCCATAATAATCCGTTCCATGGCCTTGAAGATCAGGCTAGTTAGGCTTATGGGTCTATAATTTCCCAGATCAGCTCCACCTTTGTGTAAAGGGATGACAGTGGCTGTCCTCCACTCAGCTGGGACAAAACCGGTATTCTGGCTTTGGTTGAATAGGATGCCTAGTGGTGTTGCAAGTTCTTGTCTGAGTTCATGTAGGATGCAGCCTGGGATGTTATCAGATCCCATGGAGGCTGTATTTTTTTCCTTTTGAGAGATCAGTGAAGACCTGATCCCTAGATATAAGGGAAGGGAGCAGGTACTGGGAATGTCCTGATTTACTGATGGGGGGGGGGGGCAAAGGGGTGAAATTTTCACTGAATTTGATAGCCAGCAAGTTTGCTATATCTACGGCATTTGTATATGTGGTGTCCTTGACCATCAGTTCTGAACAGATCTGGTTGCTACCTTTGAGATTATAGACATATGTGAAGAAGGCCTTATGATTGTCGCTAGTAGATGTGGCCAATTTGGACTCGAAGTTTGCTTTGGAGGATTTCACGAGTGCTCTTATTTGCTTGTTTAGGCTAAGGAGAGATTGCAATTCTGTTATCTGCACCACTGCAAAAGACTGGTTTACTTCCTTTTCCATGGAGACAGCTAAACTCTACTCACGTGTAATGTCCACCACAAAGAAATCTTTATTTACATTCTGAAACTCCATATTGAACACATTTTTCTCCAAATTCTCACTTTTCAACTCCAAACTCTCCATAGCTTTCCTCTCCTCCTCCATGCTGTTGCTTCCCTTAAACATCTTCCTTGCTGATATGAGAGCCTACTAGCCGAGTGGGACTAACCCATTCAACAAAAGATAAGCAAAATAAAATAAAATAAAATAAAATAGAACTAAACAGGGAACAAATAATTATTGAGAAGTTCCATAGTCTAATATCAAAAGATTCATTTTTATCAGATGACATGGGATCAGGAAGCAGAATACAGATATAAAAATTATTCAAAAATGTAAACAACTGATGGTTCGTAGTAGTGCATTATCACCAGTAACATGATAATGATTATATACAAATTTTTTGAGAGTATATACTACACTGAGCATACTCTTGGCTTAAATAATCGTATTTAAAAGTTGTATTAGCTGGAATTTAAAACAGTTTAACATTTAGTATACTGAGAAATTGCAGCTTTAGCAATTGTCAAAGGAATATTTAAGTGTTTTAAATTGCATGGTACAAACACATTATATGCAAACATGTTTATCCTTTCTTGCAGTTAAAGTAAAGAGTTTTCACAAATGATTTCATTGACTAAACTGCAGTGCTGGTAGTTAACATAATACAATGCATTTATCTCTCCTATTAAGTGTTTATAACATAAAAAAAATCAGTGGTACGACCTTGGACTGGAGCATATGAGTGCCATTAATAATGAAAACTTGCATAATGTGCTTCACAGTCATATTCAAAAAGCTGAAAATATATACAGTGAGATTTCAAGCTTTGCAACATGTCCCACAAAACCCACCAGAGTTATAATAACACAGATAGTTTTAATAACAGAAGCCTAGGAATAACTGTAAGTAAATTTCCTATTGATTTTGTGTAGATAGTGATGTTGGTTTTAGCCTTTTTTATGACTCGGGAGAAACACAAACACATTCCACTTGTACTTTAAAGGATATTGCCATGTCTTACAAAATGGAGAAGAAAAATATCACCGTGTGAAAACACAAATAATGGGAAGACATGCAAAATTCATATAGAAGGTGTACAGGTTGGAACCAAAAATGTAAGGCAGCAAAGTTAAAAACTGTACAACCCATTTTTATCTAAAACTTTAATCGGGGTGAGGCTATCTTGATGGCATGGATATACGGCTTTGACCTTTGACTGTAAAAATCTAAGTTCACTTAGTGATGAAGGTGTCTATGAATCTGCTGGAGACAATGATTGGAGTGCTAGCACATTATCCTGAATCCAACAAAACCACACAAGTATGGCAAGGTGTACGACCCAACAAAACATCCAAAATACAAAAAAATGGTCAGCACTCTAGTCGGCTAAAAATGTGAATAAACATTTATTAACGTGCTACCAGGAGTAAACAATGGTATAAAAAAGCAGAGGGGTTTTGGTCATAGCCTTCATCAATGCTCATTGAACCAGGTTTGTTTTTATACTGTTGTTTACTCCTGGTAGCACATTAATAAACATTTATTCACATTTTAGCTGAATAGAGTGCTGATCATTTTATAGCACATTATCCTGCCACTGGTGAATACCTTTCGTTACTGTAAGACAATGCACTCCTGAACCCCAGATAGCTATTATGTTAGGAATGTGGAAAAGCTTTCACAGTTAATGCTGACATTTTTGCACTGTCGGCATTTTCAGTAGGTGCACTTATTTAGTTTCTTGCTAACATTTCCTGCATTAAGGTAATGTGTATTGGCTATTCATGCATTGTTCCAGTTGTACATTTCTTGCACTGAGATCATCCACACTTGTTGCAGACACATTGGCCATTTTTACATTTCCTGTACTGACATAATTTGCAGAGTGTGTGCAAATAGCTTGATGATGAAATTTTCTATATTAATGTAACTCACAGTGGGGTGACATACATAGCTCCAAATGCACTGATGTGAATTAAATGGAAAATTCAGACACACACACACACACACACACACACACACACACACACACACACACACACACACACACACACACACACACACGCACACACGCACACACACATGCACACACACACACACACACACACACACACACACACACACACACACACACACACACACACACACACACGCACACACGCACACACACACACACACACATGCACACACACACACACACACACACACACACACACACACACACACACACACACACACACACACACACACACACACACACACAGGTCCATCATCTGTTTTCATATATATATATATATATATATATATATATTTATCTATGTGTGTGTGTGTGTGTGTGTGTGTGTGTGTGTGTGTGTGCGCATGTGTGTGTGTTTTGCTTTGTGTGCTTTGCCATCCGGGGAGGTGAAACACAGAGAAAGCACATAATGTAAAGCTGTTTTCTCATAGAATAATGTCCTTTGGGATATCCCTATCTCTCCTTTAGACAACTGATTAAGAAAAGTAGTAAACCGACATACTTCTGCAAAGTTAATGCCTGTGCTTGAAGTGCACATATTCTGATTTGGTAATATTCAGAGTGTAAGAAGAGAGGCAGGATGAGATGAATTAAGAAAAATAACCAGACTGTATAAATCAGGGAATGATTTCAATCAAGGCTTTATATAATTCATAAATGCACATAAAGTTGTTTTATTTTTCACTCTTCTAGATGTAGGTGTATTTTCATATATATATATATATATATATATATATATATATATATATATATATATATAACTCACTTGACTGAAAATGAAATTACTAGGACCACTTCACTGAAAACTCACTTCACTGAAAACTCATTTCTTTGAAACTCATTTCATTGAAAGTCATAAATGGCCTTTTCCCCACTGTAGTGTGACCCTGGAGTTAGTATATAAAGTAAGGGCGGTGTGGGGGGCACAGCATAAACATTTTAAACTATACACAGTGATACTTACAAGTGCACTTAATAACTGTTTCCAAAAGAGAATATATAACCAAGATATGTGGTGGGCTGTGCCCCCCACACCCTCCCTTACTTTATATACTAACTCCAGTGTCACACTACAGTAGGGAAAAGGCCATTTATGACTTTCAATAAAATGAATTTCAGTCAAGTGAGTTTTCAATCAAGTGAGCTTTCAATCAGCCATAGTAGACCCATATATATATATATATATATATATATATATATATATATATATATATATATATATATATATATATATATATTTTACTATCATACAATCAGTCAACAGGCAAAACAAATTCCTACCTTAAATGTCAACTAAAATGTTCGACTCGGAATGTCGAGAAAGTCAGAAGGTAGCAAACCCAACTTGTGTTCTGAATTCGAACTTTCTCGACATCCATAGTATTCAGTCCAACACTGCATATCGCATGACATGACAATTTTGCAGTGGGTAAGCCCCCGTGCACCCCCCACTTGGGGGGCTGCACCCACACTCCCTGCAAATTATATATTCCAACTCCGAGATCGCACTACAGTGGGGAAAAGGGTAAATTTCCCAATCCCTACTGTATTGCCATCTCTAGTTACAAGATCAACCTCATATGTGCGAATGCACTGTGCATTTGCTGAACCAGAACTCGCACAAATAAAGGTTCGGCAACATGTGTCCAGCCAACCGTTATTCAACATCCTGTGGGCACCAAACCTTAGTCCACAATTATGAATGTAAACCTGTGTTTATATATGTGCATGACAATTTATTGAATAGTAGTACTCTAGAAGTAATAATATGGAATGCAACATCCTGAAATGCCAAAATGATGACATTTTACAGTACTAATAGTATGCATGCATTACATATATGCACTGCGCCAATTTGTTTTTGTCTTTTGGCTTTTCCCGGTTAGGGGTCACCACAGCGGAACTCCGGTCCGCTAATGATTGGCAGTAGATTTTTACGTGCTGGCTTGCTGGGCCTAACGCACAACCTTCACAGAAGGAACCCCCATTCACGCATGTTGCCACACAGAAGACGCTCTAACTGAGAATCGAACGGGCAACGTCTAACTGTGAGGGGACAACGCTACCACAGCACCACCACCGCAGCTTAACAAACTATATTACTTTCTGTTAAAGGAAATCAGAAATGGGCACTGAGATGGGTATTGAGGTGGTGTCAAGTCGAGCTTTGTACTCATGCAGGGGAGCAGGAATTTTAATTTTAACATTTTGAGATTTCAACATTGTTCATTAAGTATTATAACTCTTAATATATTTTGTTTCTGTATGTTGACATGGATCCTATATGCATGGATCTATTTAACTAGTTTCAGTGAAATAAATGTTAATGACATGATTGTTGGCAAGTGGAGGTCAACAAAAAAATATTGACATGCTACAGAGCATGGTCAGAGGATTAGCAAAACCAAAAAGCATGCTTTTTGCAGGTGGACATACCCTCATTCTCTCCTCACACTTCTGCAACATTTATTCTGGCTCCAATAATAAAAAATCTGCAGGGGAAAGGGCATATTTCTAAATCCTGGGGATTGTCAGTCTTACAAACCTCATGACCATCTCTTTTGCTGGGCAAAACAATGGACACAAACACCCTATAAATGGTTCATCTCCCTGGCCTTGCATGCAAATGTTTCATCTCCAAGCCTCTGCTTAGACTTATCAAGGGTACCAGAACTTGTTAGGGATTTGGAATGCATGGATTGGATTAAAAAGGCCCCAACTGTCGATATCATAGATACAAACCTATGAATCTGCATGGGGAATACTCTAAATGGGTGAAAATCTGGAATGCTGAACATTTGAAATTGCAGCAGAAGTGATTGATTAACCGTATCCTCACAGAATGCTGGCATTACATTGTGGGAGGTTACAGTACAGCACTGAGTGAGAGTTTGCATTTTTCCTAATGCTGTGTGATCTTACATTGATATATATATATATATATATATATATATATATATATATATATATATACATACACACACACACACACACACACACATATCTTTTTTGTGTGTTCCTCATGAGTTTTGATTTTCTGAGATTGATATTTTGTTGTTTGATTAATTTTTGTTTCAATATTCTAAAGAACACTCTTAGCTATGTCTATATCAGCAAAAGAAAAAGCCAATTCAGACGATTTTAATATTTTTTATCCTTTGTGGATTGACATACTCTGTTTTTGGCTGTTAGGTGTTGATCATTGGTAGATTGAGGATTATCATTATTTCTGCAAGGTTATGCCTCATGAAATGCTAATACAAAATAACTCTCATATCACATTAAATCTGAACTACATAATTCTTTCAGTTTATAATTCCACTATCATAAGAAATTAATTCAATTCAGCTTAAGTTCCTTTTGTCAAAACACTGCTTCATGGTGGACAATCCTATTACACAAAGAGTACAAAAGAGGGAACAGATCAACAAAATAGTTAGACAGATAGACATGATAAAAGCAATGTGTAGTATCAGAGCAGACCAGGATCTATTGCATGCTATTGAAAATAATAAATTAAATATATTAGCACAGGCAGAACAATTTTGAAGATATGCAGATAAATATGAAGGAAAAATGCAAATAAGCAATTCATTGACAGCTCAAAAATGTTTTATACAGAATTGGGAGACAGGGTAAAAGGAATAAAAATATAATAAAAAAAAAAGAAATAGACACATTTTGAGACATACCAATGAAGAACCTGTGGAATATAACAAAGATGCTGAATGGATAGAAGATGTAAAAGAAACAGTTAAAATTTCAGATGTACAGGATGTGAAATGGGATGAAGTAACAGCTAGATAAACTGAAACAAATTCAAGAAAATCTCCTAAATGGAAAATCCCAAAAGTATTAACATCTTTACAAGAAGATTTAGCTCTGAGTAAGAACTACTTATATGCACATCATAAACAGACGCCAACGTGGTTAACAACAGGAAAAACAATATTATTCCTTAAGAGAGAACCTACAAGCTGTCCTAAAAGCCACAGACCGATAACTTCCAATGATGTATAAACTATATTCCGGAAATGATGCAGATAGAGTTTATAGTCATTTGGAAGAAAATTCAATCATGGTAATAGAAGAAAAGTTTAATGAAAGAAAGTCATATGGAACAAAGAATCATTTGTCGTTAAATAAAGTCATAATGAAGAAATATATAAAGGGAAGTATTTAAGTATGGCATGGATAGACTACAAACAAGCACTTGACAGCATCCCACATTCATGGATAAAGGTGTGCTTACAGATGTATAAGATACACCCTACATTGATTGATTTCATTATAGTGATCATGAAGCAGTGGCAAAATACTTTGCAATTAAGCTATGATAAAGGACAAATTATTATTCCAGGGATAAAAATTCAAAGGGGGATATCCAAGGTTGACTCTGTCACCATTGCTCTTTTGCCTTGCCCTTAACAGATTAGCTCATGGTTGCAATTTGGCCCCCAGAAAATAGCAAAGTGTAAAGCCTTCTCATCTACTTTTTGGGGATGATTTAAAACTGTATAGCTCATCAGATGAGGAACTGAAAGCACAGCTGCAAGTGGTCAAACCTTTCTCAGATGATCTTCTTCTTCTTTCGGCTTTTCCCGGTTAGGGGACGCCACAACAGATCACCTGTCCGCTCATGATTGGCAGTGGAGTTTTACAGTTTCGAGTTGCTAGCCTGGAGCCCAACCTTCCACAGAAGGCACACACATGCACACACTCACACCTAGGGCAAATTTAGTGTCCAATCCACCTACAGCATGTCTTTGGGATGTGGGAGGAAACCAGAGCACCCAGAGGAAAGCCACACAACCACAGGAGGACATACAGACTCTGCACAGAAGGCACCCCAGCTGAGAATCGAACCGGAGAACCTCTTGCTGTGAGGCAGCAATGCTAACTGCTGCACCACCGTGGCCACCTGCAAAACTTTCTCAGATGATATCAGAATTTATTATGGTCTTGATAAATGCACAAACGTAACCTTTAAAGAAGGAAAGTTGCAGCACAAACAAATATAAGTCTGCTACAGGAATGTGATATAAAGGAAGATGAGCAGGAGGGAGTGGATACATTTTTGGATTTGATGAAAGATCAAAGATAAGACCTGAACAAATGCATGTAAAATTTTAGTAAGGAATATTTTAGAAGACTAAAATTAATACTGAAAACAGCCCTGACATCTAGGAACAAAGTCTAAGCTATACATCAGTTTGTTCTTCCTTTTCTAACTTACAGTTTTGGGGAAATTGACTGGCCCCAAAAGGTATTGGATCAATTGGACAGGAAAACAAGAAAAATGCTTCATGTTTAACAAACAATTCATAAAAATCAGTGTATACCAAGATTATATATTCCCTATTCTGAAGATGGTATGGGCCTCCTCAAAACTGATTATAGACCTGCAATCGTAGGACTGCATACATACATAGCTGCTGACCTTACAAGATCCAAATATAGTGAAAGTTTTAAAACATGAGGAGAATAAGTCTAAGATGACTTCTCTACTTAGTTTAACAGAAGCATATCAGTGTCAAGAGGAAATGGGAATCATACCAAAAGTAGATAAAAATCAGACAGTAACAATATGCCAAAAAAACAAAAGAAAGAATATAATGTGAAGGATCAGATAAGAAGGCAAGAAATATGGAAAAGGCATAACTCATTCATAAGACAGAATAGGTCACTTAAGGTTAATCACTTGTTAACAGAGGGGGTGGAGCTAGGAACTAAAATTTCTATTTAAGGAGTAAACTAAAACATTTCAGAGCTTTACCAGAAAGGCTCATCCAGACTCTGCTACACTTTGCTGTGAAGGAAAGGTTAGTTTGCTGTTATTTTTGTATTTCTGTATTGCCTTTCTATATTTTGAATACTGTAGTTTGTTTTCTTTATCTTGTGTTTTGCTTGCATTCTGTTTTAACAGCATATTAAAACTTCAAAAGAGACCACAGCTCTCTCTGTTCTGAGTCAGGCAGAATTTTTCCCCTCTCACCCATTTAAGTTGTCTTGTTAAATACCACTGTCTTTCTAGTTGCCCGCCTCTTATGTTAATCTGACCATATATCTCATTTCTCTCTACTTTCACTGGCTTATGTGAGTAATCACAAAAGCATCACTTTTGAAATCCCACCCCTTCAATTATTTAAATTTATTGGCCATCCTACAGTATTTCATAGTACCAAAATACAAAAGTAACCACCCCTTTCAGTCCATCTTGCTGTTTTAAAAATAGTAACTCTCCACTAAACCTTAACTTTTTAAACAGGTAAAACTCAAGTTACCTACTTTCATATCTAACTTCTCTAGTGCACACTGCAGAGTGCATTCTTTTCAATCTTACCTTTAAGAATCCCTGTTACTAGCACTTTCTCTAATACCTAAAAAGATCATCTCTACTTGACTCCAAGTAGACTTTTCTCTATCTGTTAAACCTAGCACTTGCTCCTACAGTACTTATTACCTTGATACGGCACTCTTATAGATAGCACCCCAAAAAGGCAACCCCCCATTTCTCGGTCACCCACATCCCCCGGAATCTCTTTTAAAGTTTTTGTCTAGTCCTTCTAGCATGTCGAGGGATCAGTTGCTAGTGTCCTCTCCTGCTCAGCTGGTGAACCTGGGAATATTGAGGCAATGTTACAATTGTCTCATGTACACAGACAACCCTCTCCTCCTCCCACAAAACACAAATACATGCGAGAGATGCAACTATACGGCCAAACTGGAGGCTGAGCTCTCTCAACATAGGACTGGCAAGACCAGTCAGGAGGAGAAGGTTACCACACACACTATAGACCCAGTCTCACATAGTACCATCACAACCTCAAATCATACACATAAACACACAAAGACATACTCGGCTCTGATCAAAAATCTACCAAAACAGCAGAGGCCACCAAAGCAGACACCCAAACAACCACCACCTCAGAACACAACACCTGCAACACATAGACCTCACAGTCAGAGTGTCAAACAGTCACAGCCCTTAAGGCCAAACACAATGCCAGACACACTAGTCATTGGTGACTCCATAGTCAGACACACTGACGTCCCGCTCACCAGACTGAGTAAGGAGAAGGTCACAGTAAGCTGCCTGTCGGGCGCTAGAATCCGCCACATAACGCAAGCACTCAGGTCTCTCAACAGCAGGTACAAATACGACTCAGTCATTGTCCACGCTGGTGTAAACGACCTGAGACGTACCTCCTTGGACTACATGAAAAGAGACATTGAGGAGCTCTCTGATTATGTAGCCCAGGCAGGTATGACCCTGACCTTGAGCAGTATCCTACCTTCACCAAGAATGATGCCACAATACAGAGATAAGATGATCAGCTTTAACAATTGGCTTAAACTCTGGTGTCATTCAAAGGGGATCCAATGTCTGTCTGCCTGGGATGACATGCTGGACAAGCCACGCTGCTTCTCAAGGGACGGCTTACACCTGTCACCCTGGGATTCCGGATATTGGCAAAGGCTCTTGCCAGCCCCATAGTGCCTTTTTAGGCAAGGCTCAAATTCTAAACCTACCACCCTAGAACACAAAAAAGGAAAAAACTAAGGGTAATGCTGCTCAATGCCAGAAGTCTAAAATCTCAAAATGCACGCACTGAGGCCCTTCTCAGTATGGAGAACATCGATGTCTGTGCAGTGACAGAAACCTGGTTCAAGGCTCCTGAGAGCACCCCAGCACTATCAGGTTTTACCTCTTATCATGCTCCGCCCCAAAATCCGGACAATACCAAGAAAGGAGGGGGTATCCATATTCATCAAAGACACCCACACCTCAAGACTGGTGGCAATGCACGATGCATCGGAGACCATCCAGGTGCAATTAACCATAGGCAAGACTGCTCTGCAAATTGTAGCATGTTACAGGCCACCCTCACAAACTCAGGAACCTCACATGGCCTTCCTGAAAACACTAGAGGGGATAAATGTATCACCAAACACCATCATACTAGGTGACTTCAATTACCCTAATATAGACTGGGAACACTACTCAAGCCCAAACACCCTAGCCCAAAAGTTCCTGGAATTCATAAACTCAAATGCCATGGAACAACTAGTCACCATCCCCACAAGAGGAGAAAACATACTTGATCTCATCATCATGAACATGGGAGCACAATGTTCAACACCGGAAGTATACCCCTCACTGGTGAGATCAGATCGCAAACTAATCTCGCTGGAGGTCCTCATCCCACCCCCACCTGAAATGAAAAAGAGCACAGTAAAGAACTTCTCGAAAGCCGACTTCACACTTCTAAAGACTAGTGTGGTCTCCTTTAAGGCCCCCGAGCCGGTGGAAAACAGTACTCAAGCCGCTGAATCACTTACAAATGCCTTCTACCAGCACCTGCAGGACTGCATGGATAAGGCAATCCCAAGCAAAACAAAGACTCTTTGTACCAAAGGCAAGCGCCCAGTCTGGTGGACCCCAGCCATAAACAAACTCTACAACAAAAGGAGGAAGCTACTACAAGATAGAGCAAAATCCTTAAAAGGTAAGACACCCTTGATCACTATAAGTAAAAACTAAGAGCTCTCATAAAATCATCCAAAGCAAATTTTGAGAGAAAAATAGCTAAAGACTCAAAAGACAATCATAAGGCCTTCTTTAGCTATGTTAGAAACCTGGGAGGAAACTCCCAGATATGCTCAGAACTAGTTCAAAATGATGTGAAGATTACTGATCCTACAGACATTGCCAACATACTGGCTGACAGGTTCAGTGCAAACTTCTCCCCCCCCCCACAAGGAGAGATATCTATACCAAGCGATTGCAGCCCCCAAACATCTCCAACGCCCAAGTGAGAACTGCTCTCTCCAAAGCAAAAAACACAGCATCCATGGGACCTGATGGTGTCCCCGGCTGTGTGCTCCACGAACTCAATGAGGAATTAAATCCACAGCTAGGACAGCTGTTTAATCATAGTCTTACCTCTGGATACGCACCCAGGAGTGGCGCACTGCAACTGTGGTCCCACTTCACAAAGGCGGTGCCTCCACCGACCCTGGAAATTACTGCCCATTAGCTTGACAAGCCTTATCTGCAAAGCCATGGAGAGGATCATAATGGACCTCATAAATAAAGACATAGGGAATTTGCAGACTTTGGATCCATCCCAGTTTGGCTTTGTCAAAGGCAGATCATGCCTTCTAAACTTGGTTGACTTTTTCAAACAGTCACCAAAGCCATTGATGAGGGAAAGGCAGTCCATACAGCCTACCTCGATCTGGCGAAGGCCTTCGATACAATACCCCACTCGGGTATCATTGAAAAACTCATCAGCTTAAATGTTAACCCATACATCACAAGATGGGTTGCAAACTGGCTGAGTGACAGAACCCACAGGGTCAGAGTTGCTGGCGCCATGTCAGACTCAAAGCCTGTCACAAGTGGTGTACCACAGGGCTCAGTCCTGGGCCCACTCTTGTTTGGCATCTACTTTTCGAAGTACAAGCAAACACAGGAGGGTTATGGCTGACAAAGTTTGCAGATGACTGCAAACTGGGCCATAGTAGAAAACACATCTGACACAGATATCCTTCAGAAGGGTCTCACAGAAACGGATAACTAGTGCCAGAGCCATGGCCTAAAGTTAAATGCCAAAAAATGCATAGTCATACCCTTCGGGAAAAACAAGGTTACCCCTAGCTACCAAATAGGTGGCAATCCACTGAGCACAGAAGAAGTTATCAGGGACCTGGGGACCCAGGTTGATAGTAGTCTGTCATTCGACACCCATGTAGCTAAAGTAGTTAGGAAGACCTTCTACATTGCCCACCTTATCATGAAGGGATTCTCATCTAGATCAAGGGAGGTCATAGTCTCCCTATACTCATCACTCATCAGACCAATGATTGAGTACAATGCCCCATTCGGAATGTATCTGAGCCGACACTTGCAGCAGCTGGAGAGGCCACAAAAGTTCCTCACCAAAAGGATAAAGGGTCTCAAACATCTGTCCTATGCTGCCCGACTGAAAGAACTCCAGCTCTATTCAGTCGCTTACCGCTTGCTCAGAGGTGACCTTTGCCTAACATACAAGGCCATGTCAAACCCAGATTTGATAAATATGCTTCACCTCAAAAAATCTAGATCCGTCAGAGCCACAAGGGCGGGAGACTTAAACCTCGACACGGCTATTAATAGGACGTGCTGGAGGGATAGATTCATCACCCAAAGACTCCCTATGCTGTGGAATAAAATCCCGGTATATGTGAGGCAGAGCACCTCGCTGGCCTTGTTCAAGAGAAATCTTGACCAATGGATGGGAGATCTCAGATATACCCCAGGGATTACCTCAGTGTCACTGCTCAACAGAGGCACAGCAAAATAATGGGTATAGTTCCCCATACTAAAGGGGTGGCGTAAGCCACAAAACTATGGGCTAGGCTTGTAAATGCCCTCGGGCAGATAGCCTAGTATGAACCTATGAACCTATAAATATAGCTGCAAGCACAGAAAACTCCTGAAACAACCTTATGCCAATCAAGATGTGATGCAGGAATGGTTAAGAAGAGGTGAATTTAAACCAAAAGACAAAAGGTTAATGGCAGATGAGGACAGTGGACTATGTACATGTTGGCTTACAAAGTCCATTAAGCATGTTGGAGAAGCAGACAAATACAGTTTTGTAAAACAAAACTTTAAACAGTTGAACAACTTCCATTTTATGTGTTGCATAACATACGACAGTAACATTTGTTGTGATATGTGCCACTGACCACAGTTATTCATGGTAGCCATCTGACAATCTTGGGATACACATGCTCATTATGTTTAGATGTGCATGTAACTGCAAAAACACTATTACTATGCAGTGGGCATGTGAAGCAATGGTTGTGTGGTTGTTCTTTACTTGTTGTGATATTCACTGCTATTGGTTCAAATCCTGTGCATGACCTGTACTACTGGTGGTGCAGCAGTAGTGTTGTTGACTCACAGCAAGAAGTTCTCCGGTTCGATTCTCAGCTGGAGTGCCTTCTGTGTGTAGTCTGCATGTCCTCCCTGCTTTTGTGTGTGTTTCTTCCGGGTGCTCCGGTTTCCTCCCACATTTTAAAAGACATGCATCTGGAGCATTTCACCCCAGGCCTCTGCTGTTGGCTTCGTTCCAAGTCGAACTTTCCTGGCAAACAAATGTTAACTAAATAAATAAATTAACAGATTGTTATATATGATGATGTTGTTACATGTATTACACATTCAGACATTGTCTTCATATCCATTATGTTTTCTATACATAACAGCAACATACATGAAAAGGATATTGTTTGCTAGCTTTGCACTGTAAATTAAAGAAGAACAAGTCAGTTGACATATGCTTGTAATACCATCATGTCAATATGTGATCATGTGATCCCTATGCAAATGTAATGTATCACACTGTCTTCCAGATGTAAAACAGAAGTAGAGGAGACCATTTCTCACTCAGAGAGAATGAATTATAATTGAAGCTCTGCACCAGCATGGCCACAGCCTCCTTGGATGAACAAGAAACACTATGTGGAGGAAGGAAGTGAGGATAGACCTGACAATCATGATAAATGCTGTGGGTGGTCAAAATAGATCCATGGAGGCCTGTCACTCATCCATGTACCTAACATTACTCTCTGCTATGAGAGACTGAGGAATGCCACTAGAGATGAGTCACTCTTGACTCCCCAAGACAATATAATGGTGTTCCTGGCATCACATCATACCACCAGTCATGTTTGTCATATACCCGGGGAAGGTGCTGAAGCAGGTTTTCCAGGATATACATGTATGTCCTACATTTAAAAACATTTCAGTATATAAACTGCATCATTAAGCATCTTTATTTCACTGATATTAATGTATTGCTATATTTGCGTTACAGCATCAGAATTGTGCCATGAATGTGGAAACATAATTTGGATGCCCAACTTAAGTGCTACAGCATATTATCTTACCAACACAGTACATATATAACACTACCAGCAACATGTGGAATGTTTTGCTTCTTAAGTTGCATAGGTCCATCAATATCTGAGCAAAAGCAGCACATGTTATGTAAGTGTCTCCAAATACTGTTACTGTGAGCCATAGCCTCTGCCATCTGTCAGGACAGATGAATTTTTTCCTGACATTATAATCTAGAGATACATCAATGCAAAACGTTATCACATAAGCGTCTCCATATCCTGTTAGTTTACAACATAGCTGCCCTGTGCCTCTACCTATATCCATGTTTGTGGAGCATTCCCACATGTTAACATCTGTGTGCCTTGTCATACTACAGGATCTATATTATGACAGGTGTTATGCTCCCGAAACAGGGAGAGTGGAAATGATAAGACATTCCATCTGTTTAATACATGGCACTGTTGATATTCCCATCTGTGCCCTGCATGAATACTGTCTTCTTCTTCACTGCCTAGGACAGCTGGTATCTAGACATCAACTTCAGCCAGATGGTATGTGACTATGTTATCTCCTGTGTGTTATACCTCTGTTGCAGTGCTGTTTTCAGCAGAGACTGCGGGACAAAAGATCCAACAAGTAAATTAACAGAAATAGCAGAAAAAAAAAATACAGCAGAGTATTACATACATAATACAAATACAGAAATGTTTTATTAAAACTCACAAGCAAGCCAGTTCACACACACACACACACACACACACACACACATATACACACACACACACACACACACATATATACACTCATCCCTATCATATGATAGAAACCTCATTTGACTGAAACTCGTTTGACTGAGACTATAAGACTGAAATTTCAAAAAAATTCAAAAGACTTAAAAATCATTTGACTGAAACTCATAAGACTGAAACCCATAATACTTAATTTCAACATACTAAATTTTAAATGGGACCATATAAAACCAGGCTAGGTGTGGGACTATGCCCCCCCACCCCCCCAATGTAAGGGGCTGTGCCTCCCACACACCCCTAACTATATACACTAACTCCAGGATCGCACTACAGCAGGGAAAATGGCATAGCAGTGGCAAAATGTAGGCTGCTTTAAGGTACGTGAAAGGTATATGCCCTTTTCCCCGCTGTAGTGCAATCCCGGAGTTTGTATATAAATATATATATATATATATATATATATATATATATATATAGTAAGAAGGGTGTGGGGGGCATGGCCCCCACCTAGTTTGGTTTTATATGGTCCAGTTTACAATTTAGCATTTTGAAATTCAGTATTATGGGTTTCAGTCAAGTGACTTTTAAGTCTTTTGAAATTTCAGTCTTATGGTTTCAGTCAAATGCATTTCAGTCAAATGAGGTTTCTATCATATGATAGGGATCCATATTCACACACACATGCACACACACACACACACACACACACACACACGCGCGCATGTGTGTGTGTGTGTGTGTGTGTGTGTGTGTGTGTGTGTGTGTGTGTGTGTGTCTAATTTAAGTATCTGGATATTTGTAAATGAAAAAAAGTGACCAAAACAAAATTAAAAGGGACCACCTGCTCAAATAAAGCATTCAGAACTTTTAAAGCTGCAGTTTTATCTGAAATGTGATAACCTCAGAGCTAGTTATAACAGAAGCAAGCTATTTTATGTGATAAGGCTTGCAGCTACCATCATGCCTCTTAACCTCTTAGCACAAGAAATCTGGGCAAAGCCAAAAATAATCGGGGACAAGTGACCCAAAATAAGGACACCTTTTAAATATTGCTGTTATCAACTTAGACAGTTGCAAGAATAACCAGTTTTGTGTTAGAATTCATTTTCTGAAAGATATGAAGTCTGAAATTAAAATGCATGTTATTATTAGTGACTTCAGTCCTCAGTTCTTTGCCAAAAAGTAAAAAAAAATTATGAAGAACAGACCAAAACTATGAGTTAAATATCTAGACACTTGAGAGGTATGCTTGCCATGCCCTCTAATAAATGGCTGGTCAAAATACAAAATTTTACTGACAAATTAATCTGGAATTCTCATAGACAGAAAATGCCTACATGCTTACTGTATTCTCCTAACAGTCTAAAGAGTGTTTTGCAGCCTAAATTTTGTATGCATACTAACTGTTTTGTAAAAAAATATTATTCACTGTGAAACAAGATAATTTTTCTTTTTGGCCATGACTTTTAAAGGATTAATTAGAAGGGCCTACCCATCTAGAATTGAGATGATATCCCTGGAATATGCCCACATATGTAAAACAATGCCATTATTCAGAAGTACTTTATCAAGCTGGAACAGTGTTTTAAAGCTTGGCAAAGATTAGGCACATGAGTGGTATAAAAGTGGAGCACAGTTGACACTGCCTATGTGGAAAAGTCACAGGCATTGGTAATGAAGGTGGATTTGTTAGTCTGGCTGGAGATAAGTCAATGTAGTACATTTTGGCTGGACTGTATGATCAAGTGGAAACTCTTCCAGCTCAGGTATGCATTTTTGAGTTCATCCTGCTGTGCTCTTGATAAGGACTTTCCTATCTATGGATCAGAAAGGCTGAGCTACAGTGTAACCACAAATAGAGGAGACCATCTGCTTACTATAATTTTATCATATGTGCCTCATCAGAAGTATGTTGGGGCTTCTTTCCACAGCAGTTTTCAGACTAATTCTGCTTTTAGTCTAGAATTTGAGATTTCCAGCTAACTGAGGATGTTGAATTATCTGTAACTGTTCCCACAACTCCACAAGTATCAGCTCATGTTGGTCAGAAATATATACTGTTTCCCCAGACACAATACGGATGTGGGCTATCCATTCAGTAAAGAGTGTTTGGATTGTGCATCCTCATTACCTAATATTTTGCACAAGTTCTGGAGCTTAAGGTATGTATACTTTGGTGCAGGGCCAGCTCACTGTTATCATGCAATGTAGTTCACGCTATGGACACACCTAGTGACTTGTGGATTCTTACATCCTCAATGCATTTGGTCTGGTTTTCAGATAAAATCAAGATAGGTTTGATCCTCTTTACAGAACTATTTGGCATATGCATAGACACTTATAGAAACATACTGAAATAAGAACTCTGTAGATTTATAATTCAATATGGAGAGATAATCCAAAGGAGATCCACAATTTCTTTGTTTACTAGCTATGCCTCCTTCTGCCCAGACTATAAGCTAGTTTTTACCATCACCAGTTACTCCTGCCAGCTACTTTAAGGCCCTTAACAAAAGGTGTCCAGTCTTCCTGCGTAATATTAAATATTAACACAAATGGTAGTTTGACCAAGAGACAGGCTATTAGGAGTGGCTCACACAGTGTCACCAAATAAATATGCAAGTACTCTCAAAACTTAAATATCTCTACACAGATCAGCCACAATGAAAGGTTTAAATATATTAAATAATAAATAATAAAAGAACAAGATAATACTAAATATATATTCACAGTGACATCAGAGCTCAAAACCATGGGACATATTTAAAACAACATTGCAGGACAGTCTCAAATAAATAAAGAAAAATATTTAAACTAAGCTTCACTATATTCCTGACTGAATCTAATAGAATTATACTATAATCTAAGAACTTACTAACAGAGCAAGGCAGATGTGGTGAATGGATCTTCTAGTTGTTGTCAGGTCCAAGACAAAATGCAGAATGCTCTGTCTCATTAAGAGGCTTCTCAGATTAATATCTAAGATATTACTTCTGGGATAGCTTGCAGAATTACATAATTTCTTGTCATCTGACTTTTAGTTCCCAGGCCCAAAACCCCCACTGCTAGAAGCTAACTGTATTTAGCATCTACCTGTGAAAATACATAGACCTCAGATATTTGACAGATGCTGGAAGTCATAAAACTATTACATTCTTCAACATTTTAAGACTAGTAATCATTTCACCCTAAAGACAATACAGAGAGCTCCCTAGTATGGACATTGTGTCTCTTGCTGCACTGAAAACTGAAAGAGACCATCTTTTATTGTGTAGCCGTAACATAATTTAATTTCAGCTGTTTTTTTGAAGTTAACTACCTGAATTCCAGTTTCCACTATTAATATATATACATTTAAACAATTGCAATAGTGCATACACATTTCTGTTCTATTCCAGTAGGGCACACTGTGGTTACATTTCAAACAATGCTTTGCAAAAACCATTTCAACACATACTTCTGTACCAGCAGTTTGATATGCATGACATAAAGTTCTAATACATTTGTAACACAAGCAATAAATTGTGTTGATATTCACAAATGACAAATAATTATTTACAAAATTCCAGATAGATGTGCTGGCAGTGTCCCCCTTTGCACAATGTGATTCTTACAATTCCTTTGATGTTGTTTGAATTGTTAATCGATGTAATGTTTACTTATATGGCATTATTTTTTGGACATAAGATTCACTTGCTCCACCTATGAGTATTTAAGGTCTTAATCTTCATTTTCAGCCAGCCAATATGGAGTTTACTAAGGATGAGACAGTCATTAATCTTGCCTTTGATTCAGTTGTTTTGCTATAACAGTTTCTTGTTTTTTTTTAATGTGTTATAAAAAACAAGTGTATAATAAAGAGGAGGGTAGAAAGCAGTTGTCTACAGCTATTCCAGCTATACAAAGGTTATTAATGGACAAACAAACGTTCAGAAGGTTTAATCTGAGAAAGTTGACCCAAACACATTTTTCAAGATGGTTTGACTCAGATATTCATAATTCTTGTTTGTGTGTGTGTGTGTGTGTGTGTGTGTGTGTGTGTGTGTGGAGACAGCAGTGGTCGACTGCCTACAGACAAAAGTTTCAACAGTTTTACTATTGCTTTTTAATATTTAGACTCTGCATTCTCATGTTTCGTATCTACACTTCTTGATTTTTATTTTGTTTATTTATTTATTTATTTGTTGTTATTTTTGCATCTGCTGCAAAAGACTGCTTCTAGAGCTGTGAAGTGCAGTTTTTTTGGGTACAAGATTGTTTTGATTGCAGCCTGGCATTCTAGCTTGTTGCATTCTGTGGCTGTTTTCTGCGGGTCTATATCACAACACCAAAAAGTTATTTCTTCAAATGGTTTTTCAAGCTAAAATGGCATTAATAGAAATTGTTCTTGTGGGGGGATGAACCCCCCACATCCCCCGCTAAATATATATATCAAGTCCGAGATTGCACTACAGTGAGGAAAGGGCAAATTTTCTGATGTTCACTGTACCGCAATCTCACAAAAGCAACTTCTATTAACGTGATTTTCGACTGAAAAGCTGTTAGAAAGAATGACTTTTCGATGCTGTGATATAGACCCATTTTCCGCAGAGTGCTGTATTTTGTTCTGTCATCCCAATAAGCATTTTGTTTTCGTCTGTGCGCATGCTTGAGTTCTACTATGATATGCTGATTTCCTGAACCCCAAATAAGTTGAAAAGATGAAAACAATGCATGAAACACAGAAAGGCAAAAAAAATATATATATATCAACTTTGGTATTTTTCACAAAGCAAGCTCCCTGTTGATCTTGATGTGAAGGGCCAAACTTCCCATACACCCCCAAACTTATATATTTATCATCTCCTCGATCACATAAAACTCAAAGAAGGGAAACATTTCCCATAGCAAGTGAATCATTGCCATTGCATACTTAGAAACCATGCACAAGCACTAATCTCCTTAAGAAAATAACATTATGCTGTGCGTCTGTTTGTTTCTCATGCTTCTGATACTTGAGCAATTTCACCTCAAACAGCTGAAGGGTAGCCATATGTGCGCATTTGCGTGCATGTATGCGGGTCTGTGTGCAGGTGCCTTGATATATGAGTCAGTCCATAAAACACTTGTAGCAATGGCGTGATAAGATATGAGAGTCTAAAAGTTTGACCATGAAACTGCCAAATCACTTTTAAGTGATAGCTACATAGCTTCACAAGCAATCGAAATTTATTGTTAGGTACACCAGCATGGCTGGAGGAACAATTATCCTCTTTAAAAAATGCTCTGCTTGTTTAATGGCAATGCGACAACATTAGTAGTGTAAATTTAATTATATGAAAATGGTCAGCAAACCTGCTATTAATACACTGTGGCAAGGCAAAATTGGGCAATGTACTCGGATACTTTTACCTTTCTTTTCCTCCAGCTATGTTACCTCATCTGTATTTAACCTGTGATTGTGATAAAAACTGAACAGGTTCCATGTCTTTGCAATAGTTTCTTTTCAAGTAAGGCCATATACCCACTGCCAGATTACAACAATTTGTCCAGCATTCCTACAAATACAACACTTTAAATATTACACTTAAGTCATTGCCAAAAGGAAAGCACTGACTTGCAAATGATCGGTGAATGTTTTTTAGTGGTATCTGTCCAACCATCTGTACTGACTTACTTGTTTTCCTTTCAAGATGATATTGGTTAAACGAAGGCATACCAGATGCATTTGTTGTTTCATGTACTGGATCCAAGCCTTACTAAAGCTTCTTGGAAAACACAGCAAAGCACACGAGCTTCATGACTCACTGTAGATGATTTCCTGTTTGTGGTACAATTGCTGTTCTGAAACAGAAATAGAATGTCAGCAGAAGCACCCAGCTTAGGAAGCTCTGTACACAAACTGTTCTTATGAATTAAGAAAGCAAGACATTAGTACACACAAATGTAGAATTTATATTTTTGTTCTCACTTATCCTGAAAAGCAAAACGCACAAGGGAAACATTGTGTAAAACGCACTATAAACAGATCACTGGTGTTTTTAAGCCTTTGACTAAGTCATTACAAGAGCCAAGCATGAGAAAGATTACTTCAGGCATTTTTAAAGGACATAGTACCTCTTAAAGAGTTATTTATTTCTAAACTTCTGCAAAAACACAAGCAGTATACAGTTTAAATGGCATTTAAAAAATAAGTTTAAGCATCCTGTGCAACCCTTGGCATGCACATTTAAGAATATTGCTTGGCAACTTTATCATATTTTATCCATAAATATATTTTTCTTCCCACTGTTATCCAGAAACAAATATTTCAGCAGTTAAGCCATGATCCTTGTTTTGATTTTAGTAAACCAGTAACAATATTTTCTCAAGAGGATTTCAGAGCATCTGCAGATTCCTTTTTATCTTCGACTATGCATCAAGCTGATGATCTGAATTATTGTGAAATGGCAAGTGAATTGCATTAATACATACACTGAGGAATGCCAAATGCTGAAGATATGTTTATGTTTGTTGCAATGCCTTAGTATCAGTGCCCATCTTTATTCTAGAACTCCATTATTAAATAAATTGCATCTTATATGGCAACATTTTTTCTCTGCCATTGCACACTCAATCAAATATTTAACACAAGTACTTTAAAATGACTGTTGATACTTTTGAAGAAAATTGTACTTAAACAGATGCACTTAAAATTATATTGTATTTTTAATTAGAATAGCTTCCAAACAATGCATGCAGTTCAGAAAGTGCTTACTGTTAGTGTAAAGTAATTACTCTTTGACCAGATAACACATCTAAATCATTCAGTTAGAGACATTATAAAAAGTGTAGCTCTATGCAACAGTTCAAATTAATCAGGCCATGCACACAGATTATTGTTTACTATATGCATAGTTAGGTAGACAAATGCGTGTAGGTATTAACAATCTTTAAGTGCAAAAAAAATCAGTATAACTTCTATAGGTAAGCTACACAGTAACACATTTATTTATGTATTAACTAGGTAAGCCCATGGGGCAAAATCATTCTATGTCATGGGTAACCTGTCTGATTAAGTGAATGGCTCAAGATCACACAGTAGGCAAATGGAAGGTGAGGGAATCAATCCCTGGACTACAGGAAACAATCCAGTAATAGCTTATAAGCGTAATCCTCTACTGACAATCATGGCCTAACTATAATCTTTTCCATAATGGACACTTTCTCTGTAAATACCATGCAGTGTAAAAATATGGTTTAATTCTCTGTGAAAGAAATATATACCGATTTAGTCAGTCAGAGTACAGTGAGCAATATAATAGTAAAGTGATAATGCCTCTGCAGAGTAGAAATACATATTAAATACTGTAAAATATTTTTTAAGGTAGAGGACATGGTCTTATTACAAACATCACATATCACCCTTGGGGGAAAATATTGTAGTTCAACACTCATTCTGTTAATGGAAAAGAAGAAAATGCAACTTGTCCTGGTCCCCTTCAATAAATACACCACCCCAAATGACATTTGATGGCCTTTATTAAACTTCCATAAACATAACTTTATTGAACAATATTTTTGTTTATTGATCACAGCATAAACATCCATATAACGATTTTACTAGGGTAGTGTAACCTCACTCACCCTAACCAAATAAGCAGCATCCTCACCTCCAGTCACTTACTTTTACTTATTAAGCAGCGCCTTCACCTCTGCTTGCTTACTTTTACTTATCAAGCAGCGTTAGATCATTTGCTTACTTTTACTTATCAAGCAGTGTTAGATCATTTGCTTACTTTTATTTATCAAGCAGCATCCCACCACTCATTTTCATTCCCCGACTCATTGAATTAAACATCCAACACCAGAGGGGGAACAAAAGAGGGACAAGCCTGCCCCTCTTCTCCGCCTAAACACCAAACCTATAAAATAACAATGCAATCCTCAATGTTCTTAAATGAGGGTGGGAAGGCAGGTAGGAAGTTCACACCAAAATCCGATCCCTTACCCAGATACACTTGCAAAAAAACAGTTAAACCGCTCCTTTCCTCCCAACCTTCCTACTTTCCCAATTTAACCATTCCATCCCCACCACACTAACTTTCTTCCACTACCATATTAACTCCTATTACTATACTTACCTAACCCTCACCTGAAGATGTCTCTGGACAAATTGGTTTGTTCAGAAACCTCATTTACTTACAAACTTGGCTTCATCAAAGTAAACAAACTGATGCATAAATATATAATATATGGAAACCTTGCCTGGAGAAACTTGCTGCATGAGATTAAACTAACAGATACAAATATGCTACACTCAAAATCTCACCAAAAGTTTAGTATTTTTATACTTAAGGCATGATTATGTAACTTTGTTAAATCTAACAGTTTTAATACAACATGACTGACTAGTGATAAAGCACTGTATTCTGCATTCTCCACAGACTGTCTTCCTCTCCATATATGTAGGGTATCAAAGTATTTTATATGTAGAATGCAACATTATAATAAATAACTTGGTGACTTAATGACTCACAATTGATTCAGTATGGGTTAGACTGTGTTAGCAACTGGCGGAAGGAAAAAGGTCACAAATTAATTTGATAATTAATTAAGATAGCTATCATGGTCAGAAGGGACACAGAGGGTGTCTATACCTAACTATGAAATGGCAATTATTCTTGTTTAGGGTGATTAGGACATCTCAAAAGTTCAAATTAGTATCCCAAGGAATCTGTCATGTGACAATTTTATTCTTGAAAGATACAGGTACTTCCCTAAAATTGCCAGTAGGTCTGAAGATAAGCACAAAATCCAGGAATATAGGGAGTGAATTCATTGATTTGAAATAATGTCCTTGCAACTACATATTTATGAAAGTGCTCAAATTGTAGTAGATCCTCAAGGCTTGGCTTTTTTTGTTAAAACTCCTATCATTAGGTAGAGGCACTCTAATGTGATTCAAATTAGAATTTACTTGGTTGGAATTTCCAGCAGATGGATTCTACCTAAAGTGGCAAAAGAGGGCAGAAAGGCTTTTGTCAGAATGCGAAAATCATTGTAAAAGAACTACAGCCCATCCCTTGCAAAGCACGAAAGCTTGTCAGCCATTTTGTCACAAACTGACACATAAAGGATCCTACAGAATGCCACCAACTGCAAAGCTAATTTGTAATGCCAATTATCTTGTCTTTGAATCTCAGCATCATTCTGGCTGATGGTGAAATGACATTCATGATTAGTATCTTTTCTGACTAAGTCACATGCATAGCAAGCTTAATCATATCCTTCTGCCTGTCCTTCTGGGTAGAGATCCACAAGTTATTCACCCCATGTGGTCCACTATTAGGTCATAGTCAGTTTTGTCATGATGGAGAGATCAGAGTGCCCTTGTTAAGTCCTGGATCCTTACTCCAGAAAGACAGTCATCTGTCATCCTACATTATCCTGTCCGGTGAAGTTGGTGTCTGAATGCCTGGCAATAGAATCACCTATTACTAAAACATTACAATGGTAGATGCTTGGAATCTGCATCATTGTGACTGTTAGAGGCAATTTACTAGCTGTGGAAGTGTAAGGTAAAGTTGATATGTAGATAAGATGCTGTGTGATCTAATGGCTGAGGTTTTTTGTCTTTAGGCTGACAGACGTAAGCAGTGTTTTCTTAACAACCTCAATGTAAGCTGGTTTAGTAGAGATGGTCTGTGCTGTATGCACATCTGTGTTGTTGTTACTGAATGTGTTGTTAGTTAAGAAGTCAAACACTAAGTTCAGTAAATACTTATACCTGTCACATATTTTATCATTGTGACCTTGTTTCCACAACTAAGAACCATAGTTTTGCTACTGATGCTTTGCACTCAGGCTTCGTTTCAGTCTTTGGAATTAATTTCCAAAATACAACAGACAGCAATCTAGCACACATATATTAAAACAAATCATCTAAAAAAGTATCTTAAAGACTTCTGGCTTTGTTTTGCTGTAGTGATCTAGGATGGACCCAGTTTCACAATGCTCCTGTATTTCAGTCATTCTTGTTTTTCTAGTAATAGCTCTATAATACTTGTAGAAGTGATACATGTTGCTGCTGGATTTTAGAATTTATATAGCCATATTACTCCATTCTACATTTTCTCTCTTTCTGTTCTATAACTCAGCTTTGTTGAATTCCATACTCCTTGTCTAACCCCTACCTCCTTTTATCTCTTCCTTCATTGGAATGTAATGCACTTCTGCTTTAATAGGATCATAGGAGGTTACAGGCCCTTACAAGCCTAGCCAAGTTCAACCTGTGTTCCCAAGGGTGTCTGGTTCAAGAAGACACTAAAATCAGCACTTATTGCCCCTGTCCAAGAGGGACACAGGTGGAACTCCCTGGCTTAAATATGGCCAATGAGGGGCTTTGTTTATCATGAATAGGAAGTTTGTTCCAAAGGTGAGGCAACCCCTGTGAGACAAATCTGTCTCTCCAGTAAGTACTGTTGATGTCACATACTAGGTTTAGATTCTTAGAGCAAGTGACCCATGTGTCACTTGACTTGTGAATGTGCAGCATTTCCATTAAAGTTGGGTCAGAGATTGCTCTATATGCAAGGCACAGGCTGCTTCTGAGCAGTCTGTATGACACAGAGCAAAATGACAATGATTTCAATCTGTCTGCATAAGACAGATCTTGAAGACACTGAATTTTCTTTGTAAGAAAACTTTGTGGTCTCTCCAAACACTGTAGCTGTTTGGAAAAAAAAACATACCAAAGGGAGCATTGTACACTATTATTGGCCTAATGAGGGAAGAGTACATGGAGATTTATAACCTCTTTTTTCTGGAGGCAATGCTGTTACTTATCAGTTGAGCAATATAAAATGCCCTTCTTACCACTGTGTAGACATGGTGATTGAAGTTAAGGTTGCTGTCAAGTTGTGTGCCCAGATTTCTCACCATTGACTGTGTGCTTAGAGTATTGCTATTGATGTAACAGTTTGCAGGAACATCACCCTTGCCAAAGGGGATGATAATGCATTTTTTTGCATTAAGTTTAAGACCATGACTTTGGCACCAGCCATTAGTCTGCATAAAACCTTCTTGCAGGATGTTAACATTGCTAGGGTTTCAATGATTGCTCCCAGTTTGCAATCATCAGCAATCTTTGTCAGCCACAGTCCTTTAGTTTTAGCTTGTACTTCAGAAAAGTAGATTCTGAAAAGTAGGAGTTCCAAAACCGATCCCATGGAACATCACTGGTTACGGGTCTGCTGGCAGAGGTGGAGTCCATCCCCTACTTTGACCGTACGAGTTGTATCAGTGAGCCAGTTTGCAAACCACCTGACAGTATAAGGGTTGATACCCAGCTGGGTGAGTTTATCAATGATGCCTGAGAGAGGGATTGTGTCAAAACCCTTGGCTAAGTCTAGGTAGGGCTTATGTACAGATTTGCCCTTGTCTAGGGCTTTGGTGACTGCCTCGAAGATGTTGTCGGGTCCCATAGAGGCTGTGATTTTGGCCATGGAGAGGGTGTTTAAGACCTGCTTCTCATAGATACTAGGTTGTGGACAGGTGTTAGGGATGCTTTGGGGTATATGTGGCAGGGACAGGGGCATGATGTTTTGACTGAACCTGTCAGGCAGGATGTTTGCTATATCCACAGGTTCTGTATAAGTAGTACCATTAATTATGAGTTCAGCGCAAATCTGGGCCGTACCTTTTTATCTGGTATAAAATGTTTGTTATATACAACAATTGTATTTTTAATTTGCTAATGTTCTTTGGAACTTTTCTCCCAGGGCTTCAATCAGATTTTTTTTTTATGTCCATTGGGACCTTCCTAGTAAACAAATGAAAATAAATAGAGGTTACCGTATGCATGAAGCACTTTCTACATTGCCTCAAAATACATAGTGCTATCAGGCTGGCTACAGAAGAGGAAAACCTGACTTAGATTTCGTATTAGTAAGAGCAGACAAAGAGGCATGAGACAGCAGAAATGTGTAATAATGAACTGCTGATATAAGACAGACTGGTGATAATATGGAATCTGTCTAAAGTATACACAGGTAGGAGCTGTGACTACTGTAGCATTCGCAAGTGCAAAAAAACAAAAGAAAAGTAAAAGTGACAGAGATATGTAGGAGCAATAAGGGCATTCATAGCAAGTGACAAGTTTATCGTCCATAACAAGTGACAAGTCTAACTCTAATGGCTTTACCCAAAAGCTAATATGTTAAATGTCTAACAAGAATCATAAGGAGCAACTGCAGGAAGGAGCAACTGCAGGAGCATACCTCTCAACCTCTTAGAGCAAAACATCTGGATAAAGCAATAAATAAAAGTGGGGCAAAGGCCAAAAATGGGGACAATTTTTAAAAAATGTTCTCACAAACTTAGAAAGTTGATAGAATAACAGGTTTTGCATTAGCATGAATTTTACAAAGGGTAACTCTGAAACTCAAATCTCTGTCATTATTTTGTAACTTCAGTCTTCAATAATTTGCCATTAATTTGCCAGAAAAACACAATTTTATGAAAAACGAACCAAAAATCTGGACATTCTGCAAACATTTGCACAGTTGAGAGGTGTGGGGGGAGGAATCTATGAATCAGACTGAACCTCCATCCGATGGTTATCATTATACTAAATCAAGGGAAGTCACTGGAGTAAGCATCAACTATCAATACCTGGAAGCAAAATTTTCAATTGCCCATCAGAATTAGTGCTTACCAAAATCTGTGCTTGGTGGTAGGTATACAGATACAGGCCTTCCTGGAATAATTTTCTCCAGCATCAACACTATATACGTTGATGCCTACCAGTAGCTATCTACACAATGACTGTCTTTTAGGTGTCATATGTGATGAAATTAGCTATACTGGCACACTAAGGCAGACATTCCAGTTACACAAGTATCTGCCACAGGTACCTACTCTTCAGGCTTTGTTTTCCTGCTTTTTTTTTACTCTTTCATTGTTGCCTAACACATAAAACCTCAGCATTTCAAAGATATGGGCCTTTAGCTGTTGAGGACACACTGCCCGTAAGCATTTTCTAACAAATAATAATCTAATAATTAATTATGTAATCTTTGTTTTCTAAGATTCTTTCCTTCTTCTCCATTTCTGACTGTTTTTATATTATAATTTGCCTTCCACTATAGTAACCTTCCACTATAGTAACCTTCCACTATGGAAACCTACACTTTGAAATTCACTGCTACCAGTTTTCCTGGGGTGAAGACATCAAAGAAAACCTTATGGAAACCAAAAATGTGAATAATGTGAACAGATCTTCATCTGAGTATATGGATGAGGAGAACGGGCCCCTTCTCTTCGTATCACCTCCTGATCACCCCCCCCCAATTTAAGGATATCCTACAATTGCTGTAAGACAAGGGGTTAGCTGATGAAAGTGGTGATTTCTCCAAAAATAAGTCTGCAATTTGAATGTATATCAACAAAACAGTCATTCTGTTTGGTTCAACTTTTGGTGCACATCTTTAGTGAAAAAAAAAAACCTAAATGTAGTTGTAAACATCTCAGTAGACATTCCACATGCCTGCAGAAGAAAGGCACATAATTCAGTTGCTCCTGGAAAGATTCTTGAAAGAGATATATGGTTGATAGTAATTCAGTGAAATACAGTATATCAAGTATATTGCATGTTATAAGTGGAATACCTGTCAAGAGACGTTAAAATGTAGGAAGTTACCACTGAAAAGGCTGAAATCTTTGAGGTCTCATTTGTCCGCATGGTTGTGATGATGGTTGATGAAGAAGATGCTAATAAGAGCTTTGATGCAGTTGATTTTGGAGTAACATTAAAATTTTCATTAGGCATTGTTTTGTCAGAGTTCTAAATGATCATAGTGAAACTGAGAGACTTCCACCAGAAGTTACATGATGAAGTAAAAATGTTGAAAAGGTCTGTGCTCAGGTTGGTATCATTCCTCTTAGCAACTAAAGAAAGATGCAATGAAAGAAGAATTTCTCAGTTTTTCTCACAAAGTTTGCAATGACTCATATGAGAGGGTTAACTTAGAGAAAACATTTCACAGAAAAGAATGTATAGATGATATGGGGTTTATGAATAAGAAGGTTCAAATTATGGTTAATATATTAAAGGGAATTTGCTGCTGAGATAGGATTTTCAGTGAAAGATACAGATATAAAAAATCTTATCAGCTTCCTGCCTTAGAAGAGGAAATGTCTCTTGAATGATCAGGAATTGCCCATTTTGAAATCTGTTTTTTCAAAGAACAGGTATTGTCACAGCTTTCAACAGTAAGTCAAAAGTGTGTGGTAGAAGGTAAAAAGATTTTCTTGACTCAAGTTTTTGGTGCCATAAGGGAGTATCATAAAAAACAATAAAAATAAAAAAGGTTCTGTCTTGCTATCAAGACAGAAACACTGGTACCAAAATCATGTGGTAAAACTCAATGTAAAAAAAATGGATTATTATTCCCTTCAGCAAGGGCTATGCCCTACAGATTACCACATTAATAACAACACCCTAAGCATGCAATCAGTGATGAAAGATTTGGGCACACAGGTTGACAGCAACCTTTCCTTTGACCATCACATCTCCACAGTAGTAAGAAAGACTTTTTACATTGCCCAACTTATAAGTAAGGACATTGTATCCAAACAAAAGAGGTTATAACCGCCCTGTACTCCTCACTCATCAGGCCAATAATAGAGTACAATACTAACTTTGGTATGTACCTTACCTTGCACCTGCAGCAACTGGAAAGACGTCAAAGGTTTCTTACAAAGAAAATTCAGGGTCTTCAGTATATGTCATACATTAAAAGACTGAAATCACTGTCGTTATACTATGAGTCTTATAGACTACTCAGAAGTGACCTCTGCCTTGCATATAAAGCAGTCTCAGATCCTGCTCTAATGGAAATGCTGTACATTCACAAATCAAATTGTATAAGATGCACTGGCTCTGGGGAACTCAACCTAGTATGTGACATCAACAGGAGTTGCTGGAGAGGTAGATATGTCTCACAGAGGTTACCTGTCCTCTGGAACAAACTTCCAGTTCAGGTGAAGGAGACCCCCTCTCTGACCCTATTGAAGCGTAATTTGGATGATCGGATGGGGAACAACAAATTCACCCTGGGAGTTTCACCTGTGTCCCTCTTGACTTAGTTCTGCTTAATACCATAATATTCTTGGGAATAGGGGTTGTAATTGGCTAGGTTTGTAAGGGCCCTATGGCCATTAGCTTAGTAACCTGCTATGATCCTATGATCCTTAGGGATTTTTCCTCATGGAGTGATATTGCTTATGGAAGCACTTAGAGCAATGAGTATCCAACGGACAGAGAGTATGTCCTTCAGATACCTTCTACCTGTTGATCACTCCCCTAAATGTATTTTACCTTTATCTGAATGAGCAAAGTTTGTATGGGATATATTATGTATAGTTTATAATACTATATAGGGATGTTATACATCTGCACTTATTGTTGCCTCTTCAAGGCCAAAATGGTCAATGTTTTTGCAGTGGAATTCATTCCTTCTATCAAGCGAATGATCTCCCACTTTACCAATGCAATGTTTAATGGTCAGACCAATGTTACCATAACATGACTGTTGAATAATATGTTATAGCAATCAACTCTTTTACAGTGAAAACAATTTATGATTTGTTCACTTTTTTTTTTTTAATTTAGAAAAAAATCTAGTTTATGATGGTGGTATAAGTTACTGCAACAAATGCATTTATCATCTGCTGTTCTGAGACCATTTTGTTGCCTCTCTGTCATTTGAACCTGCATTTTGTGATGAATATTTGAAAATTTTAATATGCCACTGCTTTTCCTTCTGTTTCTCATAGTGGATGATAAGTTACTGGGTACCCCTTAAACATTGTTCACTAAAGGTATATTAATATTTATATTAATTTGACTGAAGGAGTTGAAATTAACTGTAATGTATTGCAAACATTAGTAAAAGTCTACTTTTAATACTTTTACTGGAGGTAATTAGCTCACTGACATAAATGAACCAATATTAAGGAGCACACAGTAACATAAATAATGTTTAAAGTTCATGCTAAGCAAACAATAATAATACCTGACAACCATCGGCAGCTCAAGCAGGCTGAAAGTCCAAGCCAGAACAGTAATATTCAAAAAAAAAAAAAAAAAAAAAACACAATAAAAAGAATGTCTCAAGAAATTTCCAGATACTTCACAGATTTAATATATAAACTTCAGAACAACTTGCTCAATAGGTTTCACGCAACGTGCTTCATCAGGTTTAAAACTTGAAGTAAAAAACAGAACCATTTAAATAACTTCATTCAATGACCCCATTATAATTTCTCAAACAGCTTTCAGTAATCAATACATATAGGATTTCTTGACTATCTGCAGATGGAGACTGGAGTCTGCACCCGCAGTAGAAAAATAAGATTAGACAGAGGCACAGTAAACTAAACCTTAAAAAGGGCACAGTATACTCAAATCAAGGGGTGGCGTAAGCCATACAGAATCGGGCTAGGCTTATAATTGCCCCAGGGCAGATAGCCTAGTATGAACCTATGAACCTATGAACAACTTTCCCAAAGCAGCATCTATACCAACAGGGTAGCTCTACACAATCCCTCCCACCCCTCAATATACATGTTGCACAGACTATTAATAAACCTGTGACGAAATCTCCACAAATCTGCATTTTGAACACAGCAACTTAGTAAATACAGTTTCCTTGCTAAGAGCAAATCTCTTTACAGACAGAACTGTAGAAAAAAACAGTGCATGTTTGTGTGTGTGTGTGTGTGTGTGCGTGTGTGCGTGCATGTGTGCGTGCGTGTGTGTGTCTGTGCATGTGTGCATGTGTGCGTGTATGTGTTTGTCCCTATTAAAAGATCAAACACTCCAAAAGAATGAACCACACCACATCAAGCTGGGAAGATCAAAAACCTAGAAGCTCATACAAAATGGGTCTTCTAATGTATGGACTCACAGCACAGTGGGATCAGTGTATGGCTCCTTTATCTAGTGTTCTGGACTGTGTACTTTTTGACTTAAGAATATCTTACTCATGACAGAAAGGTACTATGAATTCAATACCACTTACAGCAGGAGGCAGGCAATTTGTTTTTGACATTTGAGGAAACTAAGTAGGAAGGGAGTTCTACCAAGGTGTATTCAAATAGTATTCATTCATCAGAATTGTTTAGCACACTGTTTAATTCATAGCTTCTGTAGTCAGCTGAATGTCAGTACCCCTTCTTAACATCCATGTGTAGTATGTACTGAGTGATCATATCTGCGTTTGTTTTCCATTTAAATGAAAGCTTTAACTTTTAAAAATGTACTTAACCAATTATGGTTAGGTAAAACTAGTATATGCCTGAAGACATAACTCAGAGTGGGGAAATTAAAGTGCATGTCCTAATTTTGCCCATATGTGATAGCCTATTGTGACTCCAGGTATGGACCTTGATGTACAGGTCATAGCTCCTGTTTTAATTGATTTGACAAATATGCTCCTTTAGTCTAAACAAAAGAGTTTTGTTGCCTTTCACCTGCAGATACTTATTTTTTACTACCTTCTCTGTTTTCCAAGACATACCAGAAAACTTATGCATTACAATCACTATAACTGGTATAGAAAGTTTTGACATAAGTAGGAAACAGTTACCAGTAACAAGAAAGGCTTGTATACTGTATTACTGGTCTTTTCAGAATCAATCTCATAGTGAGTTTAAATATTCCCAAAACATGAATAGTCTGGCAAAGCTTTGCATGATCACTGTTGATCTGTTCCTGGATAATATCAGGGTTTTAAGAATTAACATACTAGACATATGATTTTTAAAGGCAGCATGTTTCTAGAAAGTGCAGAGATTTATTAGGAATAGTAGAATTGTAATGGTGGGTTCAGTAACATTTACATAACATCCTGAATAGAGCTCGTCAAATTGGGCAGCAGCAAAATGTCATGTGACACACAATACATATCAGCAATTTGGCGATTAGGCATTGAGGTCTTCTATTTTTGGGAGGTCTCCCTAGCTGTATTGATCTCTATTACACATACAAGATAACCCAGCTTAACCCATTACTGAGATGTTATTGCTGCAGTGCTCTTATTCTTCTGATACTGGTTAATTTAAATACAGGAGCTATTGGAATTGGCTGCATATAGCCCATGATAACATGCATTCATTATCTTTTCAAATCCTGCTTACTGGGTAGTGCTTTTTTTCCTTTAACACCAATACTTTGTCCTATCAAAGACTGATATCAGAGTGTAGGCAAAGAGAAAGAAATAGAGGGGGTCCTAAATGAAAGACCAGCAATGGTAAAGTTTTTAGTACAATCTAGAACAGAAGCTGCCATGAAATAAGGAATAATTAATAAAGCATATCAAATATTGCATGATAACTATAAGAACCAATCAGAAGAGGTTAGAAAGGATTGGGAAGAGAGATTTGTTAAGCAATTCACAAGGAAATAATGGAAGGATATATGTATGTCTCCCAAATATGAAATAAAATGTAGAAGATTTAGGATTTTTGCTCGGAAATGTTTACATAGATATTTTTATACCCCAAGTAGACTCCAGAGATTTTTTCTTTAGATAGACAGCAAATATTGGAGGTGTGACAAAGGAAAAATAGGTAATTAGAAACATATTTTCTGGTATTACGATGAGCTGGTGAACTTTAAAGATTCCCTGTGGAATACAATGTCAGTGTAATGTGGAAGATGATGTTTCTGAGCTATGATACAAAATTGGAATTGCCTAGACATGGTAAGACCTTGCTGTGTCTAATTATGGTGGCTGTCAAAAAGCAATTACTAAAAATGGAAATCAAAAATCTAAACCAATCATACTAGAATTAGTGAATATTATAACAAAGATAAAACAACTGGAACTGACATCTGTAGAAAAGGGTCGGAGCAAACTACATAAGAAAAATGAGAATTGTGGAAAGAATAAATACAAGGAAGGAATGAGGTTTAAAAGAAGACAGGACTTAAATGAGCTATGTAATATTTGACTGAAAATAATGAGGTAGATTAAAAGTTATGTATAATGTTTGCAATTGGGAGTGTGTCAGTATGATTTGTGATATAAAATGCTGATAACTGTGTCGGTGTGGTTTGACTTCATTTATATAAATGTATGTCATGAGTGATGATTTAATAAAGATGTTTCTTGTTTAAAAGAAGGCCAAGAATTGAATAACTTATGTAATGTTGCTTAGGTTATATGATATATAGTAATATATGTGAAGTATAATGTTTGTAAACATGAACTTGTTAATAACGTTTGATTACTTTTATATAAATGCAAATGTGTCTGTGTCGGAAGTAATAATTAAGTGATGGTGTTTAAAAAAAATACTTTGTCCTGGCATGGTCTGGCATGTGTTCTTTTAATTAATAGTATTGTTGCACTATCTTATCTTTGTAGGCACACAGTGTAGCTCGTTATGTGATGTAGGCTGTATCTCAAAGCAGGTTACATGTTGTTTTCTTTTTAATATTACAAGAAAGTTGCATGTATTATACATGAATGAAAATCATAGTTATTCTTACCCATACTACCAGTATTAATTCTGCGTATAAGTTCTGAAAAAGTGAGTGAATATAATGCAGTCTAATCCTGAAATCTGGATGACTATCTACAGTTTTAGAGCTAGTCCTGAACCTGTTCAGCATAAACATGCCCTTACCAGAAGTATTAATCCTCATCTTGTAATCAGTGCTTAGCCTTAGTAAGTTAATTCTCCCTCCCCATCAGCACCATTCGGTAACATATATACAACTAAGACTTAGAAACTATCGCAACAGAATTCATTTCTGTTAATTCTACCAAATTAGTATCTACACAAGGGAAAGACAAACACACACATGCTTGAAAAAAAAAAGTAAACTGAAAAATATTCAAACAGAGAAATAGAAATAATTGATCTTTCTCATATTTTCTGATGGACTCGTGCTCTCTCTCTCTCTCTCCCTCTCACACATACACACACACACACACACACACACACACGCTTGCTCAAAGAACAACAGATACTAACAGATTTTAATAAATTCATAGTCATCTTGCATTTCATTATTTTTTGGTATTCTGCCTGATAAATGTCAGCATTTATCCTCCTCACCTCAAGGGGGAAAAGTATAACCTCTTAAAGTTGGGAATTAATGTTTGCAACATATGTGCTTATGAGAAGGAAAGGCCATCTGCCAATTAATGACATTCTACTGAAAATTAAGAAAGCTTAGAGAAAGTCAGTAAATATGTAATCAGTATGGGTTTTGGGAACACTAAACTGTCTATGACTTTCATTTCAGAAATGCAGAAAATTGTTTTGGATAAAGAATGCTATGTAATAAGCATGAAAAGCAATTTAAGTCTTCCTAGCTAGGCTTAAAATGGCTCACAAGGGCATCTTGCCTAATACTTACTTATGAACCTATTTAAAAAAATAAAAATTATATGTTTTTCTTTGAGTGGGACTGATCTTGCTAGATTCTTGATGGTTTCTCTAACTGAGTTGTTTTGTTGTACATTTTCCTCTTCCCACGTGGTAACTCAAGCTCATATAGCACATTTAACTTTTTTCTACAACAAAATATAATATGATGACAGACTACATGAAAATCATACCACATGGTAAAACAACAGTTTTGTTACTAAAATAACGTGTAGTTGGCCCAGAAAATGATGTTCCTGGCAGATGATGCAGAGGTTTCAGACTGTGAGGTGTAGTTTCTGTAGTGCAGCGTTTGATTCCATTGGTCCTCATCTGCCTATTGTATAGTCTTGAGCAAGTCACTTAATCAGACAGTGCTTGTAGGCTACTAAGAATTTGGTTTAGGCTCCTCAAAGTTCCCAGAACTGCAAGGCTAATTAACTATAAAGTTAACTGAAAGCAGTGGCATGTGTATTGTGAGTGGCAGGCTTGTATTTGACACACTAGCGGTTAGACCTTTATGTGCAAATCTGTGGTTTTGTAATTTAAGATCTAGACTGCAGTGTCCAGAGACTTTATCCTTTCCCTGAGATATTTAATATGTGCATGTGCACGCGCGCGCGTGTGTGTGTGTGTGTGTGTGTGTGTGTGTGTGTGTGTGTGTGTGTGCATGTGTCTTGCACCAAGAATTGATGCAGCGAGACACCACCTCCAAAGCTGAAACCCAGCAAAAACACTAAAATGGGTTTAAAAATCTAAAAAAAACAACATTTTTTGCAAGGGGACAAGACCTGCAGTACCTCTCATAACCCTGCTACTTCAAATATACCAACTCTGACACTGCACAGTAGTAGGAAAAAAAATGAGAATTTCCATTACTCCACTGCCCACTGATCTTAGGGAAAAATGCACTGCAGAGTTCCAGTGTATGTCAAGAAAACATCCCTGTGATTCTGAGATTCTGAGATAAGTCTCTGATCTCATAAAATGACTACTGTAGATAGATCCACTTCAAGTAGTCATGCAAAAAGGAATTTGAAGAATCATTTAAGCACAGTGAGGAAAACTTCATTATCAGCTAACTTGAATGTCTCTGAATCAGTCTTTATTACATTACTACCACTGCTAAAGAGAACTTCTCAGTGGTAGTTGTTACTGGTGGCATATGCATCACATTGACATGGGCACCCCCTTAGTCTTTTTTCCACACACACACACACACACACACACACACACACACACACACACACACACACACACACACACACACACACACACACACACACACACACACACACAACACACGCACACACACACACACACACACACACACACACACACACACACACACACACACACACACACACACACACACACACACACACACACACACACACACACACACACACACATTATTGATACCCGTGTAGATATACACACACTCTCTGACATGCATACTCACAGTCACCTCGTTACTACTTCTCTACTGATCTTCCTCAAACTTACTTGCAACATATCCTCTTCTGTTGATTACAATGGAGGAAAGCAACATTTTGGTCACATTAATTATCATGGTTCGATGTGCTAACTTTCACTGCTCAGTGATTCTCTGAATCTCTCTGTTGCATAAATCTCTCCATGCAGACATTTCTGAGGGAGAACAAATGGTTAATTAGGATTAGCCACTACCTTACAATGCCTCTTTGTAATATAGCATAGCTATCAGGTTGTCCTGCCACAGTGATAATTTCAGCCTTCTGCATGCTGTTTTCCCCATTCTGACCTTCCAGTTTAGAATAACCACTTCACATCCCAATGACATGATTCTGGGCACCTTTTATATGTTTGTTTGTCTCTTCTGGTCTCTCGTAAGAATAACACTAGTTCTTTACATTTCTTGTCAAAATTTTTTGTTTCATCACATTCATCCCTCTCTGTTGGCTTCATCTGGATTCTTTATATCAGATCTATGTCCCTCTTTCAGTAATGCCTCCAGAACTGTACACAGTAGGCATGCTGTAGACTGACTATAGTGTAGTGTGGGAGTATAACCTCTTTTGCTTCTGGTGCCTGTACTCTGAAGATACAACCTAGCATTCTGATGATTCCTGAGAATGTCCTCACATTTTCCTCTTGGAGGTCCAGTCCAAGTGGAATCAGCACACCAGATCCTATTCTTCATCATTTGTTATTAGTTTTATTCCCACAGCTGATGTTCCTTATCAGAATTTCTTTCTACACCATAAAGCCTCTCTGTACTTAATTATTTCTGTTAATACCTTAAGCAAGTCTTTAGCCTTATCCATTGCTTATTGCTTCCCAGTTTCACTCAGGCACCAGACTGGTTGTCATGCAGGAGATCAAAGATCACTTGTACGGGTTCTAATCACCCAAATACAACTGACTAAAATCATCTCCTTTTTCTCCATTGGATGCTACAATTGGCAGCACAATATTTGTTTATGTTAGAGAATGATATGCTTTAATGAGGTGTTTCTCCTTTCTTCAGTGATATGTTACTGTAGAGTTAGTATATATATTGGGGTAGGGGGCTTTTCCACCATATCAGGGCTTAATAGTTCTTACCTCCTTGAAAAACTCAAACTTCAATCTTTGTAGATGGATTACAGTGGAAATATGTTCTCAGCCAGTTGTAATCAAGCGATGTTTCTTAGAATAACAGTCCGTCTTGCACTCATTAGAGAAGTACTCAGGACCACTATTATCCAATTCTTCAGTGGTTTTCTTGATCTAAGGCAGTATTCAGATGCTACTCCTACATATATTCATCTTCTCATCACCTTCCTCAAACTCCCAGCATCCATACCCCCTCTCCATATTCTCCATCCAGGCATCTCTTTTTTAAATTATGCCATTTCTTCTTTGTGGAGAATTACTAGTTCAAATCACTTAGACATGTTTTATGCACATGGAGTTTGTATCATTTCATTGGTACCTGTTTACTGTTTTTCATCACATAATCGGCATTGCAGGCCTTCCATCATGCTTGAACATTTCCAAAATTATAATTTTTCATCCATTCTTCCCAGTGAGTCTACAATAAAGGTGAGAAAGAACACTTGTTGTAATGAGAACCATTTTTTCACTAGACTTTTTTAATTTATGTTTAATAACCCCTAGAGTAATATAGCAAATGTACACTGCCATTTTGCTTAGCAAACTAGTGATTCCTCCACAAAACACTATACTCAGTTTGATTTCACTGCTTGGTGTGGTTATCAAACCATGTCAGTTGTTACCTTCTGAGCAACTAGTTTTTCCATCAGAATTCTCTCCATTATTTTCTCTGACACTGTTGTAAGACTAATAGGAATGTATTTCCCAAAACAATTTCTATCTGATTCTTGTACTGGGGCACATATTTCAGTGCCTTTCAGTCTTCAAGCTTTCCAGCAGAGGACAGTGATTTATTGAAATGATACAACAGGGAATCTGCCACAAAGTAATTCTTGAAGATGGCAAGTGTCGCCTAGTCTGGTCCCTTTAGGTTATCCTTGATTAAAAAGCCACTACACACTTAATCTCCTCCCTTAGGGGGTCAATTCAGTCTTAACTTCTTCTCTCCATGTCCTAGAATCTGTCCAGTACTATCCTCATGCTAACCTATCTCAATCCTTGCTTCCTTTTCTTTGTGTTCTGACTGAAGAGTGCTTCTCGAACAAACTGATAAGTATATTTTTTGGCACTTTAACTTTTCAGAGTTCTGCACTGTCTTAATGTTTGCTGGCAATGTTTTCTGTTTTCTGATCTGTTCTGAAACTGCCCGCCCCATTCCTGTGGTGTTCTTAAGTTGGGATAACTGGTCTAATAGCTTTTGTCTTATCTGAATGTTTCAAGGCTTGCTGATTTAAAAATAGTCCCTGTTTGTAAATCCCTGCATACCATTCAGAATCTCCTTGTGTTCTGACTAAAGAGTGCTTCTCAAACAAACTGATAAGTATATTTTTTGGCACATTAACTCTTCAGAGTTCTGCACTGTCTTAAGTTTTGTTTGGTTGAATTATATATATTTGCTGGCATTGTTTTCTGATCTGTTCTGAAACTGGTTTTCTCCCTCCCACCCACTCTATTCCTGTGGTGTTGTTATAGTTGGTGGCTTTGCAGTTGCCTGCCCTTACTGTAAATTTGATCTGGGACACTCCTCCCAGTCTAGTGTTCATTCTACCTAATACAGAGAGAACATTTGAGAAGGCCAACCCACTTAGGTTCTTCACCTTGAATTATCTTCTGCTTCTGCTTTCTCCCTTTGCACTTTACTAAAAAAAAAAAAAAAAAAAAAAAAAAAAATCTCCTTGTGTTCTGACTGAGTGTGCTACTCAGCTGATAAGTATATACTTTTGGACTTTTTAACTGTTCAGAGTTGAATAAAACAACACTTGAATTCAGTTCAAATACATTTTGAATAAATTGCAATTATTTAAACTGTATTTGCTTTAATACTGCTACACACTCAAGTGTCTAGCTTGCATTGCACTTTCAGTTGTTTTTAGTGCTGTTTTAGCTGCTTTCTGGGGGAAAAAAATCTAAGCTTGTTTCCTGCCTTTCTTGTAACTACATCTAAAGAAATCCCAATCCCTCTGCACGACATGCTCCAGAGACCTCAACCTCATTACCACAATCAACAGAACATCCTGGAAGGACAAGTTCATAACCCAGAGACTGCCCACGCTCGGGAATAGAGTTCCCATACATGTCAAGCAGAGCACCTCATTGGCCCTCTTCAAGAGAAATCTTAATGAGTGGATGGGAAATAGAAAATTCACCCCAAGGATTACTCCAGTTGCTCCACTCGACAGAAGCGCTGAGAACTAAAGTTGGGTAGCACAATGTCAGGGTAATCCTTTGGGCTAGGCTTGTAAAGGCTCCAGGTCCATTAGCCTAGTGCACACCTATGAACCTATGAACCTATGAAAGAAAAAGTATGAGCATTTCTGGATAGTAGTATACAACACAAAAGAAGAGGTGAGATAATGGTAGTTCTTAAGGAAAAATCTTATTAGAGAGAAAACAATTAAGGAATGTTTGGTATAATGCTGGAATCAAACCCTTAATAATCCACCTAAACATTCTTTAGGTGGGGAAATTATCTGATCATACCACAAAGCAAGTTAGAGATCATGCATTCAAGCTGATATTTCTGAAGAGACAATGAAAATATTATTAAGCAAAGAAGTATATGTGCATCAGACTTCATGCAGTAATGACAATTGAAACATTCCATATGGTGTACATTAAACCCTGAAGCCTGTTAAATATCTGAGAATAACTGACTCCTCAGAGTGCTATCAGTCTTGCTTTCTGCCACACAATGGGGCTAAGCAAAGTTGCATGATGGGAATTGAACTGCTTTGACTGAAGGTCAAATCTTCAGTTGTTTCCATACACATGAACTTTCAGTTACTGTCACTTAGCACTGGTGTGAGGTGCCAAGCATTACACCAATGATGTGGACAAAAGGAGAATATTTTATGGGACCTTTCTGGTCATGTGTGTGTGGTGTGTCAGTCTATTTTTGACACAATTAAATGTGTGAAAAGTGTTTAATAGGACAGTTGAGAAAATAGTGTGCAAGTAGAGGGTAGGATACTGGGGAAACAACAATGGAATGTGCAGGATATGTATTTGTACAAATAATTTGTGGAATTTGGATAGTTACCACATCAGGAGTGAGTGACAACAATGTAATAATGTCATGTAGCTAATTGGTCCAAATCAGATGTGTCAAACACACACACAAGTGAAATGGAGAGCTACATATAGGACCTTTTTTTGTGGGATAAGTGCCTTATTTATTTATTTATTTTATTGTTATAGGTGAGATAGAGAAGTGTTGGGGAAGGTAATTTTGAATAAGAAGGGTAGATAGGAAGGGTAGGTTAGGTAGCAGATGCAGACATATAGACCATATAAGACATATAGGGATGATGATGATGGACAAAAAAGGTTGGGGAACCCCATGATTTGGGATAGGTAGGGAACTTCAGAGGCACATCCTTGTCCAACATGAGTACAGTGAGATTCTTGTCCTCATGCTCATAATCGTCTTCACTGTCTCCTGTTGCAGACTTGGGGCAGTGCCAGCAGGGAATTGATTTGTTTACTCAACACAGGACTTTTTCTATTCTGCTGATGTGAACACAGAAACACCACTCCATTATATCTTCCACCAGCCTTGCCAGCTCTTGACAGGTGATTTAATCACCACCTCCACTGGTACTACTCTTGCTGGGTACCAATGCACCAGTCCCCAGGTCAGAGCTATGTAGTACAGTTAGAGCATGTAGTGCAGGAGCTGTGGAAGCAGTGCTGACACCTTGTGACTCAGAACTGCTGGCTTTCTGTGCTGCCTGTGAGGGTGCTGCCACAGACTTCTGTGGATCAATGACAGTCTGACACTTTGGATGGTCTAGCTCCTTATTCTGCAGGTCATTCATGTTGCAGCAGGAATCATGATCCAAATATCAGTTAAAAAAGAGAGAGAGATTGAAATAGGGTGGAGGAGAGACAAAATAGAAAATATCAAAAATGCAGGTTATTTTAAAGTATCACATTCTACCCATACTGACAAATACTTTAAGATCTGTAACATCCACATAGGAATGTTATGAGGAATAAGTGTTAAAGTTCACAGTGATCTATTCAGTATTTTACACCCCAGGCCAAGAGTTTTGCAACTATTACATGCATAATTTGTGTATAGCATCTCTTGCCTTCTATCTCTTTAGAAGCTATATAGAGTAGAAAATAAATAAAAGGCTTATGAGCACTTTTTCTATGCTGGTAAGTGATGGTATAGTATAGGCTGGTAATGTGATACTAGACTTACACAACTGAGGTGGTTTACTTGTTTCAAAATATAAAGAAAAAAAAAAACAGAGAAACTAGTGGTGTGAAAACATCGTTGATGAGCTCAGTCACAATAATTTCAAAAAATCATGAAACCCAGGTAGTATTCCAAAGCAACAACCATTAATTGTCACAGACAAGCAATCCTCAGTAACAAAAAAATCAGAAATATTTTCACAATGTTAAAAAAAACAGCTTTTATATAGTTAGAATAGACATGGAAAATATATATATTGTTTAATTTTAAATGAGCTTATTCATGGCAAACAATATAAACAGGGCTGTAAAAGTGTATTTTTAGAACAGCAAGAGCCCACCCCCACACACTGCTACTGATTAGATCAAACTAAATCATAGTTAAAGGAAAACACGCTTATCTATTTGCAACCCACATTCCAAGATCAGGTCTTAAGAAAAGCATAACATATACATAAAAAGAAATACATAAAAAGACTTTTAACTAAAATCAGTTTTGGCTAACTAATGCATAAAAGCCTTCATCAGATCTGGTCATTGAAACTAAAAAAAATTGTAACTCAGCACCAAGTTTATTAGCTTTCCCAAGTGTTCAGTTTGCCCTTGTGTAGCATTGTTATTTCTGCTATAAGCCTCTGTAGCTGCCTTAATAAAGTACATGTGTGGTAACACAGTGTTTAGGGCTTCATTGTCAATAGTTACCAAAATGCTTTGTTCATTCGTATGCACTCCTTTTATTATTCTTAAAAAATCAAATGAATCTAAAATAAAGATGATAAATAAAAAGATAGTAGTAAAGGAGCAAACCAAGGCTGAAGACTCTCAAAAACATAAAGTTTGTGCATACAAACATCCAACACAGGAACAATCCAACTAAGTAAAACTATTTCCAATTTATTCATGAACAGGTAAGCACTTTCACCCCTTCGGGCTTCCTCAGACCAATAAAACTTAATGAAGACAGTTGTGCTTTATATAGTGCATTAATTGATTAACAAGTTAATCAGACACAAGGCAGGTCCATTTAATTACATTAAAACCATATTCCCAGCAATAATAGCAATTAAGCACTAAAAACACTGATCTAACCAAACTGCAGTCATATTTCCAAATGATATAAAATTAATAAACAATTTTTAAAAACAGGCAAACAAGCCATATCACAATATTTAGCATAAATAGGCTCCAAGTAACTCCCATCTAAAACGGAGCCCTTACCAAAGACAAGACTGCATATATAAAAAAATATACCCCTGGATTCTCTAATCCTCTGTGCAGGACTACTCTAGTCCTGCATGGAAGCACCAGTTTAAGAGGAGGATGACAGCATGCCATGCATATTAAGGAAGGCGCGCTGCCTGAACACCTAATGGTACACGGAGCGTGGACGAGTGCAGGGGGCATGGCTGATATCAGAGCTCTCAGAATAAACACACCCTTGCAAAGTAGAACAGAAGAATGTGTACATAAAAGAGCGAGACCACACATAAGTGTCCGCACATCCCCACCAACAGTCCCCATGTGTTCAACAGCAACAGCACACTGAAAAATAACACAAAGAAACCCTTGTAGTAATGTTTTAAAACTCCGAGTACAGCTAACCGTAGGTGTGCGGGTCTGCCCATCATGTAGCTACAGGTAAAGCAGCATGAAAGGCTGAAGAGGATAACAAGGAAGGTACAGCAAATGAAGCAGCACAGCAACAGTGTAGTGGTCAGAGCATCCGCCTAAGGAGGAGGCATTCCCAGCTTGAGTCCCACTGCAGCACATACCATTTTCCAAGTGTAATCTGTATACGAACAATTATGTACATTTTATTGCTGTAGAACCTACCAAATAACAATTAAATGTGAACTGGAGTACTGCATGAAATGCACATGTGAACAGCTGCGGTAATACGCCTGGGTTGGGGGTTCCAGATTCTGCCAATATAGTTGTGTGAAGGGTGTCACCTACTTGTGACTGTGGACAGGTCGATAGGTATGTGGTGTTAATGGACCACACAGAGGGGCTTATAGTAGGGGACATGTCCAGGGATGTGCAGGATGGCTGACGGAAAGGTCCACAGCTGGGCATTTCTTCTACAGCAACAGCTGTGTATATACCCTGCATTTGGGGGTAGGTCTGGACAATCACACCCCTGGGTGGAGGTGAGGACAGCAACATAGCTCTCAACTGATCGGAGGAAACCTCAACAGAGTCAGAGACAACTCTTCATATAATCAGGGACAAGCAGGGACATTTTCTATATATTTGTAGTATTAACCTGAAACATTTGCAGAATACGGGAATGTGGATTTATATAGGATTTCTGATGTGAAACATCTATAACTCTGTATTACTATCATTATTTATTAAGTGCAATTCACCACCTTTTCTTCAGCACTCACCAGTTTTCAGGGGGATTGAGATGGACAGACCTAATATCGGAGTATATAGCAGGGACAGTTGTGAAGTCTGGACAGCAATACTACCTTGTAATGCCAATTCGTCTGGCTTACATGCCTATAGTGGGGTGTTGCAACCAAGTGTTCTTTGGTGTAATTTAGTGTGTTTGCAACAACATATCTGGTTATACCATCCTTTGCCATGTAAACTGGAATTTGCTGCAGTGGGACTCATACCAGGCGTGGCTGCTCATTGGGTGTCGGCTCTGTCCAATGCACACTATTGCTTACATCCCTGGGGCGGTCCACATAAAACCACTCCAGCGAACACCTGCACAGCTAGCCCCATAATTACATACCCATAGTTCCCATACTGCACATCCTCTTCGGCACTCTTCCTTACTCCCGGTGCAGGACTTCTGTATTTTTCATCACATGTTATACAATAGCAAATATCAAATGTTGCAATGCGATTATCAGTGCAATAGTTTATATAATTATTACAATTATTTTTGATATTTAGTTGCATAGTGTATTTTAAGGACAACGAAAAAGTATGATGCAGGTATATAAATATGATTTTATGTTCTTTTAGAACTAATTATTACAGGAAAAGTAAGAGTTATTGTTTTTGGGCTATCTATTGAATAAGATTACATTGAGTTTTTATTAAATGCACGATGTGGGTATAAAAAATGTTTTTATTAGTGCATGTCTTTTTAAAGGAATGAAACTTGTTAATTTGGTGCCTGAAAGTATATAAAGGGGCTAATTGATTAAAACTTCTGAAGAAGTCCACATTGTAGTGGATGAGAGTGTTAAATCCGATGTGTATTTGAAGTATATGTTTTAAATATTTTTATTAAACTAGTGGTATTATTGCTTGTTGGATTCTTGCTTACTTCTAAGGTATCCTATTAATAGCATTTCTTAGTCGACTGATTCATTAGTTGTTCTAAACGCTATTTAATTGTTTTTTCACATTGTGGTTGTTATGGATACCCTAGAGGATGTTTCGTCTAACAAACGCACACCAGGAGATGAGGGCGACCTGTAGAGGCTTCGGATGGAGGTCTCATCATTAAAAGGTGAAGTTACATGACTTTTGGAATTAATGACTCAAACAGAGCCAAAACGGCATGTTACACAGAGTCAGAACAGAGCGTCTAACCTATCGCAAGATAGTGATTTAGATGCGAACTTCCATAATGGTCAGAAAATTCGAACAGGTGCTTCTACAACGCTAGAAACTGTGGATTTACAAAGAACTGGTATGGAAAACAGTCGGTTATCTGAGAAAGAATTTACCTTTGATTTCTCACTATACAATTTAGATGATGAAGCTCGGCACACTGGAACTAAGCCTAAACATAATATGGCAGTAAGGACTTATTCCTCAGCTGTGCACAATGGAACATTAGATGACAAAGGTACTGTTAGACACAGCTCTAGTCCTAGAGCTTGTGTTACTAATATTCAAGTAGCTAATAGCAATATGGGACAAAACACTGTAAAGTTGGACAATTTTTTACAGAAGAATGTGTGTTTTGATAATTTAAGTCAGGCAACACTTTCGGAAAGCATTGTTAGGGACACAATGCCTGGCTCATTGAAAGAATTAATTTATGCCTTTGGGAAAACTTTAAACATGATTAAGGGCATTAAGATTGATAATACTTATTTAAATAAATGTCTTGCACTGAAAATAGTCCCTAAGGGACTACGTTTTTTAAAATGCCTACGGAGGTATGGATAAATGATCAAGTATGTGATGAATTTGATGCTTTATTCAATAAATTTGGTTTTGATTATATGAAATTATTAATTAAAAAGAATGATGAGAAATTGTGTAAATTGATTGAGATTGACAGAGGTATGGATAAATGATCAAGTATGTGATGAATTTGATGCTTTATTCAATAAATTTGGTTTTGATTATATGAAATTATTAATTAAAAAGAATGATGAGAAATTGTGTAAATTGATTGAGAAGGTAGAGAAATTGAACAAAGCTATAGCCAATGATTTACTGTTTGAACAGTGGGAGTGATTATATTTCAAACAATATACATTAGCTGACAAGAAGGCTCAGGATATTTTTCAAAGAAAAATAAAAAAATAACAGGGATACTTTAGACTATAAAGCTAATAGAGCGTATCCATGGAAGAATAGAATTAGTAGGTATGATGAGTGAAATGAAGAGAGGGATACACATGGGTCTCACCCACATAATCAGGAGGGAACAATATGTGGAAGAGAAAGTAAATTTTCATGGAGAATGGAAAAAAAAATCAACGAGGGAACTGGAAAAAGAATTGGAAGTGGAGGAGGAACAGACAGGGATGGGGACAGAGAAATTCCAACAATCAGGGTTGGAGAGAGTACACGAGATAGAGAAGGAAGATGTGACAAATAGTGTATATGATTTAAATGATGTTACATTTTTGCAAGAGACAAATCCTGACAATATCATTAATAGTAAAGATAACTTTAACATCTATAATTATACCAGTTTAGTGGTTTGGGAGGAGCACTTTAAATTATTTTCAAAAGGTATGAAATATATACCTAAGAAGAAATTTCATGTAGTAGACTGTCTTACTGAGATAAAATTATTTCTTAGGAAAATTAACTTAGCTATACAGTTTCACAACAAGCCACTTCTGACAGGTAAAGAAGGGTTAAATAAAAAAAGTACTTTTATACCCCCCACTCATCCAAATGTAGCCATCTATGAGAAAATAGTAGCTAAAGAGATATATATAGCTTTCAGAATGATGTAAGATATAACAAAATGGGCACTGATGTATCTAATGATGAGATTCATTTATTACAACGGCTTAAGGAAGACAAAAATATTAGAATAATGAAGCCGGATAAGGGGGGGTAGTTATGTACAATGCACATGAATATACTAACAAAATGTATCAAATCCTTCATGAATCAGGGAATTATGTCTCGGTGTCAAAAAATGAAATAAATATTGGATATAAACGTATAGATATGTTTCTAGAAGAGTTCTTATTAGATGGACGTATAACAAGTGATACTTTTAAGTTTTTGAGTGTTGAGCATCCCATATTGGCAACAATAGTAGGTGTACCAAAAGTGCATAAAAATATCATAGATCCACCTTTCCGTCCCATTATATCAGGAAATCATTCAAAAACATTTCCATTAGGAATAGCTGTTGACAAATGGCTTAAGCATATTTACAACAAGATTCCACACTTAATTAAGGATTCTTGGGCCTTCCTTGGTAATATAACATCAGATTTATGGAAAAAGGGAATTATATTCATCACGGTTGATGTGATAGATTTATTTTCAAGTATTCCCAAGCAAAAAGGATTGTAAAGTTTTTGTAACAGTATTAGACAACATTCAAACCTGAAATGGGACCAGATAAATTTAATTACGGAATTAGTTTCCATTGTACTAGAGTATAATTTCATCTATTTCGAAGGATAATATTATAAGCAAACTAGAGGAGTGGCAATGGGGGCAGCTTGTGCCCCTATTTTTGCCAACCTAGTTATGCTAGATTGGAAAACTGAAAAAATATTTAAAAGTGAATACTATAAGTACATTAGATATTACTCAAGATTTTTGGATGATATCTTTATTTTATGGGATGGTCCAGAACAAACTATTAGTTTATTTACAGATTATATAAACAATACGAGTGATTATTTAAAATTCACACATAGTTATAGTACTGAGGGTATTGCATATTTAGATACTTACATATCTAGTACAAGTAATGGATTTAAATCTCGAATTTATAGAAAGAATACCTTCTCCAACAATTATCTAGAGTACTCTAGTAACCATCCCTATAAAATGAAGAAGAGTATATTTAAAGGACAGTGTATACGAGCGGCAAGGATGACATCAACTTATACAGAGATGTTAGATGAGATAGAATTTATAAAAGAATTATTTAGGTCCAGAGGATACCATGCAGAATTATTGAATGACACAAAAAGTATGTAATTAATGAATGGGGGGAAAAATATACACCAGTTCTAGGTAAACAATTAAATAAGCAAACAGCAGTTGACAATGGAGTAGATAGATACAATACAGCTTGTATATTGGAATATACGCCTCAGGCAAAACAAGTAAAAGACATACTAAGCAAACACTGGAACATTCTCACTGTGGATAATGAAATAAAGAATATAGTAGGAGAGACCCCTCTATTTGTTTATAAAATGGGAATTAATGTGAAATTGATTTTAGAGAGGAGAAATACAATAAAGGAAATTGATCAGCAGAGAAAGGGTACAAGGAGATGTGGAAACTGTGGACAGTGTCATGCCATATTTGAAAAAGAAGGTATTACCTTGGAAAATGCAAATAAGACCAAGATTGTATTCCAGTATGGTAACTGTAATACCAGGAATATCATATATATGACTAAGTGTATGATCTGTCCCAGCTTCTACATAGGAAAGACAGAAAGAATGCTCAAAAAAAGATATATGATCATGTATATGCTATTAGAAAAAATGACAGCACTAATGCACTCTCTAGACATGTTGCAAAATATGGGGATGGTCATGAATTCCGATTTGCTATATTAGAACAGCTAAAGATGGGACATAGAGGAAGCAATTATAAAGCTATCTTAGGAGAAAGAGAAGTGAGATGGCAAATTTTAACAGATGCCTCAACTGTACCTGGATTAAATGACTATATAACTATAAAACCCATGTTGCAGAGATATACTTAGGGAATGTAGAATAACAGCAAAATATTTTTTCAAGAAACTAATATATATAACAATACAATAAGTTTCATTTTGGTAAAAGAGATACATAAGCATTTGCTTGAGATTAAATAACGCATTAATAAAATATTTATCCCTGTACTGAGCCACTATGTATGAAATAGAACACTTCTGTATTTTTCATCACGTTATATACTAGCAAATACCAAATGTGGCGATGTGATTATCAGTGCAATAGTTTATATAATTATTACAATTATTTTTGATATTTAGTTGCATAGTGTATTTTAAGGACAACGAAAAAGTATGATGCAGGTATATAAATATGATTTTATGTTCTTTTAGAACTAATTATTACAGGAAAAGTAAGAGTTATTATTTTTGGGATATCTATTGAATAAGATTACATTGAATTTTTATTAAATGCACGATACGGGTATAAAAAAATATTTTTATTAGTGCATGTCTTTTTAAAGGAATGAAATTTGTTAATTTGGCACCTGAAAGCATATAAAGGGGCTAATTGATTAATTAAAACTATTCTGAAGAAGTCCACGTTGTAGTGGATGAAAGCGCTAAATCCGATGTGTATTTGAAGTATATGTTTTAAATATTTTTATTAAACTGGTGGTATTATTGCTTGTTGGATTTGTGCTTACTTCTAAAGTATCCTATTAATAGCATTTCTCAGTCGATTGATTTGTTAAGATGTAAGCATAATCGTTCCCCACAACTGTATGGATTTTGTTATAATGTTAAGATAGAAAGCTGTATGTATAATTACACCCAACAACTGTACAGAATTGGCTAGAGTGTTCAGATAGACAGCTGTATACATATTCATACCCCACAACTGTTCCTGTCTGTCCAGCATGTACAGATAAATGGCCCTTATCACCAGTCTAGTACCCGGTCACCTTGAAAAAGCAGTGCGAGGAACCCAGAAATGTAGGCAGCTGTTAATGACATATAACAGCAAGTCAAACATGTACACAGTCATAGAATGTGTAGGAAAAACAAACCTGTCATTGTAGCACCTCACCCAAAGTATATGACAGCAATACACAACATATGTTGTATTAACACCTACATCTTGTCATGGCTGTATGTAAGACACAAGTCACATATATAATAATCTATAAACATACCAGTGTACAATATAAAGCCATTGAGTAGTGTAATAATACTTGTGAGGGAAATATCACTGCAGTGAATAGGAATTTTGTAAAAACTACAAGGATATGTTAGTTGTTAACTGAACACTCTCTCACCCCTACCATATGTGCGAAATAGCCCAATGACACTCCTCAACAGGTATGTGTACACTCCAAACATTTGTTGGGACATATGTCCTAATGGGTTATACATATTCATATTTGCTTCTATACATGTGCCATGTTATAATACACCCATAATGGTGGACTGTTTCCAGCAATGACACCTGCATGCTCTTGTAATTGTTCCATATATGCATGTGTACTGCTTGCTCTGCAACTGTGTTAAATCCGGCATGTCGGGTTAATGGGAATACCTATGCATGCTGTTAAAACTAATCCTGAATGCTGCTGACTGTTACTAAACCATATCTGCCATAAACTGGTGACAACACAGCTCGTATGGGAAGGCCGGTCCCAGCGGACCTACTTGTCCCACCCCAGCTAGCCATGGCACCAGGCACCAGGCACCAGAACATCTGAGGCCCAGCCTGGGACCGCCACCTTCAGGAGGAACCACTGCAGGGGATGGGGCTCACCCCCCCTTGGAGCGGGCATGGAGGGGATCCTGTCAACCATCAACAGGTCAAGGCCGTGATGCATAGGGAGCTTGATCTGGAGTATCGAGAGAGGCTATGCCAGCTTTAGGGCCAAGTGGCACTATTAGAGGGTGAGACTGCCCCTCCTACACAGCCCCCAGCACAGCCATCTTCGGGGCCGTGAAGGTGCAGTGGTGACTGGCCATGGGTGGGGAGATCAGTCCCACTGTTTCCAGTTGGGAGATCATGGGCTTGCATCTTCCACACACCCCTCCCCGTACAAGGTGTTTACCCCCCACATGTGTCATATGCCAGCCCCATATGCGTCTTGTGTGTCTTGTCTGTTAACCTACCCAACCTCCCTCCCCAAATACACCTACTACCCCATCCCAACATCCCACTCTCATCTGAAAAATAAAACAAGGGCAATCCATTCCCACAACAAAATTACGGCCCAAACATAGCTGTCAATGTTGCACACGTGTCCACTGGACACATGTAATCTGGTCTGTTTGTCTTCACAATGAATATATGCTGTCCTCACCCCTCCCCCAGGGGTTTGAGGGTCCAAATGTACCTACAAATATAGTGTAAATGCACAGTTGTTGCTGTAGAAGAAATGGGCAGCTATGGACCTTTCCCATACCCTTCCTGCACATGCCTAGCTATTATCCCTACTGTCTTTCCCGCGTTGTGTCCTGTTTGTCACCACTTTCCTATCAACCTCTTTTGCTTTTATTTCAAATAAATTAGCGTGGGGGTAAGCAGCAGTCAGCACTTTTAAGCAGTAAGCATATTTGCGTGGGCTTGCATGGGGGTAAGCTATGCCTATACAGATTGAGAAATCAGAAGCTAATTGACAGTACAAAACCATAAGCAGAGGTTAGCAGTGCTTACCATAGCGCAAACCTGTGCAAACCCGCTGACAACTGCATAAAAGTGCCTTAATCCCTCTGTAGCCAACGTCCCTGGTTCTGCCCAGCAACAAATTGCAATGTCTTTTCAAGGATCAAACCCAGGATGCTGCACTTCGTACACTAAATGATCTACCACTAAACTATGGCAAATATACATAACCTGATGTTTTCACAAACATATCATCCAGTACAAGCAGTCAACATTACAGGAAATGTAGCAATATCATACCACACAACCACTTAATGCAAGAATTCTGGGCAACGTGTGCCAAAATGTGGGTACGAGTAGGGAAATATGTCAAATACTGCTCTAAGACACCTAAAATGTTGTTAGTCACACAGTGATATGTATTAGAACACATATCTTGAAGGAGATGAAGTCTGAAACAGAAAAGTGTTGGCACAAGTTACTGACTACAGTCCCGTGATCATCCATGTCAATTGCCAACAGAATGAGGTACAGTCCAAAAATATGATTCGAACATGCATGGACATATGGATAGATATATATATATATATATATATATATATGGAAATGTAGACAGATAGACAGCGATATGTATATATATATATATATATATATATATATATATATATATATATATATATATATATAAAGATATCTATAGATGTATATAAATATAGATACAGATAGAACTGTGTAATTAGTGCTCTGTTACCCCACCCCCACAGCCCTAATGGATATGTTGTGCAATCCAATACCCAGCACATGCATATTTTGGCTACAGGACCCTCCATGACACAGCCACAATGCTTTCACAGTAAGCCAATTCACCTGTAAATGTCAGGACGATATCTCTAACATAACATGCAGAAAAGTCATTTTAATGTAGGGAATGTACAATGTGGAAGGGGTACACATCACAATGGTTCAGAAATGCACACACATCTATACATTGACAAATATATTCTGGTATATACAAATATCTCTCTCTCTCTCTATATATATATATATATATATATATATATATATATATATATATATATATATATATATATATATATATATATATATATATATATATATAAGTACATACACATATTACAGACAATAGGTATTAGTAGCCATACATATATAGATATATTGGAGTAGTGTGGAAGTACTGGGTGCAAAGTATATCCCTCAGCCACAAGCCCTGTAACTAGTACCTGCGAAATTTACAGTGTGGCAACCTCTCCCACAAATGAGAATACTTACATTAAACATATACCCACTCACAGTTCAAAGGACATGACACAACACACAGGTATGCATACACAAAAACCTTTATTTGTGTACTATACAATAATGTATGCCGTTACTTATAGCACATGAAGTCTGACATATGTAATTAGTGATGAATGCAAGGCCCAGACAAAACAGTAGATTGAAGCAATTTGGATATGTAACATACTATACTGTCCAGGCCAAGGCCTTCAATTAGTACAACAGTAGACAAAGGATTTGCATTCAAGATAGGCAACAATCAACAATTACTGATGTATTTCAGCAGACTCCAATTACACCCTGTAGTCAAGCCCTAGGGGGGAATGTAATAGTTGTGGTAATGTCAATTTATCGGTCACATGTTTGGACCCTGACTGATATATTTTGTGGGAGTCCACTATATTGACTGGGATGGTAGCAGGAATGCTAGCAGTAAATAATGATAGGCCATTACCCAACAACCCCTAACTGTATCACAGCAGGTCAAAGCCTGCCATATATGTGGAGGTCAGAGGCAGGAACATAAGGCCATACTTGCAATATTGCTGTTACACATCCTGGATATTGCTGGTGTTACAGGATTTGTTGCAACATACCCTTATGCAGGAATATGACATTAGAAACACAAATGGATGTAGCTATGTACTGATAGCATGCAACAGACAGACTGCCAGTGATATATGTAAGGCAAAACCTAAGTAGTGCACAGACCAAACAAACCACACAATCCACTGGCCATCATGTGGATAGGCCCACAGTTGAGAGCTCTGCAGACAGACTGCAGTCCATCCTAAACAACTATGTACACGCAAACACTGCAAGACCAGCAATATACAATGCACATATGAACACTACTCACTCTGTTTGTAGGTCTGGAATCCCATACGAATGTGTAATTGGCGTCTGCAATTTCTGCTGTAACAGGTATTGCAAACTGCTGTCTATAACGCCACTGCCCACGTACAGGAAGGTTGTCCTCCATACTGGAAAGGTTAAAGGACAATGTCCATGAGTCAGTATTTTATAGTACTGGGTTGCCATGATAGTAGTTATGTGAAGTACTACACAGCAGGCTGCATGCAATTAGCAACTGTTGCACACTGATTGGTGCAAAGCCCATCACCTGATCATGTGCATCACTTCCAAAAGCCATACTGCAATCCATTCAAACCAGCTTAATCACTCTAGTGGAGAGAGAGAGAGAAAAAAACAGAGACAGAGACACACACAGCAAAAAGAAGTAAAAAATGTAAACTGTAAACAACAGGCAGTCACAGCTGTCAAGAAAAAAAAATGACAGATATGTAAAACATATATGTATGTAATTGAAAGTAGTATGTGGCATAGAATAATAGGAAATATTATGTGGAATGTTGATATGTGCCATCTGTAGTTGTCCCTGTAATGAAGTTCTGCTGAAAAACTGCTCTGGACAATACTGTCTGTCCCTGTAGGCAGTGGGACATACCCGCCAACTGTTTCAGATCAGCAAGGAATGACAAAGAATTAAGCCATAATATGTGTGTTTGGTATGTTAGTGTGGGCAATAGCTGGTGGTGGAAGTACTGCCGTCATGATAGACACATGGGTGTCAGAGCACACCACACGCAGGATAGTCATGTTATTGTCTAATGCAGCATGCACAAATGCCATAGGTGTATAATAGGCTTACCAGCAATCTCACACCATATATACCACCCTAATGTTAGTCTGTGTTCATATGTGACACCTGGCTGTGCTGCAGTAAGGCAGAAAAGTGCAGCTGTGAATGAAAGACAGTTACAGAATGTGGACCAGATGTCTGTATGCACCTCACATAGAGATAATTATCTGTGTGATATATAATTAGACAGGTATGTCTACAGATATACAGACAGTCATATAGATGTAGGTATATAAACACCCACAAGATATATCTACACATATACATATAGAAAATATATATACATAGTGACACTGACAATGGCATGCAGTTGAAATAGTTTGTAACAGGCCAGCAGAGATAGTGTGCCCACAGGGAGCATGGCTACAAACACATAACACAGAGCATGGCACAAACACATAGCACAAAGCTTGGTACAATATAACATATGTCCCAATGGTAGGTAAGCAGCCGATATACCAATTGCATTCTATGAATGTTTTTTGTAGCTGATATGGTGGGGGGGGTCACAGATGTGTTTTAAAAACTATGGTAACCCTGCTGTACGGTTGCACTGAACTATTTCCATCTTTTTGTCTTCCAGTGAGGATGCCCCATATCCATCTTCCAGCCTACAGTGCTGCAGAGACCGAGGTGATAGTATCACATTTGGTGCAGCACTATGAACAGCTTTTCAGATGGACAGCCCAAGACCAGCACGAGAAGACTGCCCTGTGGAACAAACTAGTCCACAGGGTCAATGATGTTGGACTGCATAACGGTAGCTATGAGCAGGTCCGGCATAATCGCAGTGACCTGCTTCACCATGTACATCAGCATGCTGCTGCTGTATGGGGAAACCACCTCACAACAGGCGGTAACAAGGTGTCCATCCACCCCTCACCAGAGTGGAGGAGCTACTTAGGAGCCCTGTGGCACCTGCCCACCTGCAGCACCAACAACTGGCAGGGTGCATTGCGGAGGTGGGTGCCACCGACACTCTGCCTGTGTAGTATGCAGGTAAGGCCCCAGGGCACATCAGTACACCACTCGTGTGTATGCATCTGCATTTGTACAGGTACATCATGCAAATCTGAGATGTCATATACATAGTCTGTTGCTGTGTAGTAGTAATAAACAGACGTGCATAAGCTGTAATACTGTGGACCCCTACTGTAGATGTAACAGAATGCTGCACTCACCCTTTATGAATGCCACAGCTGTGGCCACTGACAACAACATTCTCATACTCTTATGTAGGTCCATCCAGGATACCACCACAGCAGCAGCCTGTAGCCGGTGAGTATGGTTCATGTTCATGCATGACAAGATACTTTGCATGAAATGGCTATGAGATATTCCATGCACACATCTAACACACCTACCCATACTGCATGCTGTACATGTTCACATTTTGTTGTTGTGAAATGCACTGCGTCACAGTAGTGACCATGCTGGGGTATTGGAAGGGTACAAGAGACACATGCAAGATACCTAACATCTTGTCATTGTGCAATGTGTCCACAGGGATGGGGAGTATAGCAGGACACACGGCGTACAGTAGGGACATGTGTGAAACACTACCCTCATGGCTGTAACTGCACACAATCAGGTTATTTAACTGTGGCAGACATAACCCTGACCCCATAGCAATAGTAACAGCAGTGTGTGTACTCCAAGGGATGTGCACATGAGTAGACCTTCAACCATGCTGAGTTCTGGGACATGTGTAGGGTACCCCCACAGCCATGGTAAGGTCTGGTGGGTGTCAGTGTAATAGTCTTGAACTATTCATACATGCACTGATGATGTTGAGATCTGTAAAGCAGACATCAGGCATTCACAAAATATATCCGTCCATATATAATCCCAGGTATGAGGTGCTGTAACACACAGGGGCTATGAGCAGTGGAGCTGACATAACAGACACAGTACTACATAAGCAGCAATGGTTTGTACACCTGTGTGGTATGGTGCACAGTACAATGCAGGGTGCAGAACAGGTCAACAGTAACACTTCATACATGGGTGCAGTTTTAACAAGGGGAAGGGCCATCACCTACCAGCACAGCCCATGCATCACACACATGTATACTGCTGCTGTGATGAGGTCAGTTTGGTTGCACTGCATGCTGTTGAGCACAAAATGTAATGCATGCTGACAGAAGGGTAATTGGAGATCTGTGTGTACAAAAGGTGTGCAACCCCACATGAAGGTGTGTGTGTGGGGGGGTTGAATGTGTGTGTGTAAGTGCAATCTGGTGGAGTGTGGTTGATGCATGTCTGATGTGTGTGTACATGTGTGTCTTTTTGTGCGGGTGTCCATGTATGCACAGGCAATAGTGGGATTGAGCACATGGCAATACTTCTCCTTGGGATTGTGCTATAGATGTAGTGACACATGAGACACCAGGACAGCCAGTCCAATATGTGAACACAGGACAGCTGATAGCATAACAAGGTCTGTAGCACAGAACATGCATTGGGAAGGAAAGTACATACCAGGTATATACATCATAATGCCAGCAGCAGATGGATAACTGGCTACCCGCGTATGCAGCACTACTAATGCAATGGGGAATTACCAGACCACATCAGTGAGTGTATCCAGGTATTACTGTTGTCTCCATGATGGGTTGATTGTGCAGCAGATGTGGCATGGACTGATCAAGACTGTAGTAAGGGGCTCCAGTGTGTGATATATGTAGTGAATGTAGCAGCCCCAACCATTTAGGGGCCATGTACACCATGACTGGACATACACAGGGTATTACTGGATGACAGCAGTGAGGCCATGTACTACCACTCCACCAAAGTCAGGGAGGTGATGGAGTAACAGGTCATGTGTTGTGATCACAAGTGTAGGTATGGAGAGGTCTAATATGTTAATGGGGAGTATTAATGAGTGTATGTTAGCAAGTGCCATGAAGGAAGGGAAACATCTGTAACTGATTGTGGGACTGTCTGTAAACCCAGGGTAAGGGGGGTAGTAAGGTGGACTGTCTGTGTTTGTGGGTGTACATGTGTGTGTGTCTGTGCCTGTGTACTTGTGTGTGTGTGTGTGTGTGTGTGTGTGTGTGTGTGTGTGTGTGTGTGTGTGTGTGTGAGTTAGCGTACTGTTATGCAATGTTGTACAGGCCTTAACATGTGTGTTTATTTCCCCCACAGGTGGCAAGGTGGGTCAGGTTCCCTCCTGCATGCAAACTGAGGTAGGTGTCCGTATAGACACCGATGATGATGATGATGGTACTGATGAGGCACAGGTGGGGTTGTCAGAGGCCGACACTGCACCTACAAGTGTCATCACCCTCCTAGCCACCCCAAGCCCGCACACAGTTACAGTGCCCCTACAAACCCCATCACACATGGCCATAGCAAAGGGACAGTTGTCGGTTGGGGCCAGTGACCAGGAAGGTGTGGTGTCCATTCCAACTGTGTCAGGTCACAGTCGGCATAGTCGGATGTTTGGCAGACCACCACATTAACAGATGTACCGTGGTGCTCGTGTGAGGGCCACTGGTCATCATGCCCCTGGCAGAGGCACCACAACTGGTACCACCAGGATCATATTTCAGGCTGTAATGGAGGCACAGGCATGTATGGACATGCACACCAGAGAGGGTCTGAGGCTGCATAGGGCTGCTTTCTCATCTGTAAGTGGCAACCTCCATGACATTCCTGCTGCCCTCCGTGAATATACTGAGGTCATGGATAGACAGTGGGGTGAGATGGTGGGCCTCCTCGACTGTGGAATGTCCACGCTTGAACATGTGTGGAAGTGGTGTGATATCCATGTGGACGTAGCCCAAAAACACCAGCAGCTGGTGGTCAATGTGGACGTGCCATGCCACCAAGCTGCTCCCGTAGTGGCAGTACCATCCCCAGCACACCACTGGGGGTGCTGTCCACACCACACTGCAGCAGGCCTTGTACATATGACCCTGGCCAGTCCCAGGTAGGACATGTTTCCAGCGGACACCTATCATCATCAGGAGAGAGTAGCACTTCAAGGTCTGTACATGCATGTGCCCATGGAATCCCTGGTGGGCACAGTCAATGTTTCCATGGCCGGAGACACTGAACTGTACACCCTGCCAGGTATGGTCTGCAGCTGTCCAACAACAACTGTATAGGTCGGCCACATGGCAGCACTGTGTGCATGCATACCCACACACTATGTAACCACAACTAGGGCAACCACGTACCTACATACACCACATCACCATGTCCCAATCATTGAACAAAACCCCTCACCCACACTCATGGTGACACATGTATGCACCACCCTTGGCTGCTGGCAAACCAGTAACACACCCTGTGCATATGATGATACCTGTGCCACTTCCCTGTCATACATAACATCGATGCAGGGATAGGCAAACATGGTTCTGATGCACACGGTGACTGTTATAGAGTGCTGTAATTTACTGCAGTGTGAGATGTTGTCAGGGGATAATGTATAATGCATACATGTCAGGTAGTGTAGCCATGCAGCTATGATGCATTTCAGCTGTCAGTAACAGTGATTGTTATCTCCATAATGATATCCATTTGTGGTGCAGGTGTACATGTGTCAGAAGGAGGATGGTCTGCAGTCATATTTCACAAGAGTATGGCACTGTGGTGACACCATGGTGACCACCCATGGGTGGTAACCTCAGTCCCACTATTACCACTAGGGGGCTTGTGGGCTTCTGATATCCAAGCACCCCTCCCCATCAAGGTGTTTACCCCCACATGTGTCATATACCGCCCCTGTATGCATTTTGCGTATCATGTCTGATAACCTTTCCATCCTCCCTCCCCAAATATACCTACAGCCCCTCCCCAACATCCCACTCCCACCTGAAAAGATAATTGAAGGGCAATATGCTCCCACAAAACAATCTTGCTCTATACATGGCTGTCCATTCCACACACATGTCCACTGGACACATGTAATCCGGTCTAATTGGCATCACAATGCATTTATGTTCTCCTCACCCCTCTCCCAGGGATTTGAGGGTCCACATCTACCTCCAAATACAGTGTTTATGCACAGTTGTTGCTGTAGCAGAAATGGGGCAGCTATGGACCTTTCCTACACCCTTCCTGCACATGCCTAGTTATTTCCCCTACTGTCTTACCCTCTTTGTGCCACTTTTTCACCACTTTCCTAGCAACCCTTTTTTCCATTCCTTTTAAAGAGGTTAGCGTGGGGGTGAGTGGGAGTGTTCTGGCCAGCAACAAAATAAACCACATCTGCAAGGCTTGTACCCAGGACACTACACACCATACACAAAGTGATTTCCCACTAAACCATAGCAGATCTACATAACCCTGATGTTTCCACAAACATATCATCCAGCCCAGTCATTCAACAGTACAGGGACTGGAATGCAACATGTAGCTGTATGTGTGTGAGTAAATATATTAATGTCTAAACAGGTACAACATATTACTATATGTGTGTATATATATATACATATATATATATATATATATATATATATATATATATATATATATATATCTAAAGGGATATACACATATATAAATATGCATGAACATATACACATGCAAATGCCTACATCTTTGGATATATATGTGTACATCTACATGTATAAATATATACAGCAGGTCATGTATATGTCAGCAGATATATACATGTACATATATAGGTGTATACAGACAGACATCTGGTGATAATGGGGATATAACAAAATCATATATGTCCTCATGCAACATTAATGGCGTTGAGAGGCTCACACAATATACGTCTGGTACAAATAGGTATGCTCCCCCCCAAGCCAAGCACATCCCCCCTGTAATACAGTAACAAGTTTTGCAGATCCCATAACCAGGACCGCATACAACATGGCCATCCCTAGGATACATATACACAGACAGATATATGCATATATATATATATGTGTGTGTGTGTGTGTGTGTGTGTGTGTGTGTGTGTGTGTGTGTGTGTGTGTGTGTGTGTGTATATCTATAGTCATATACATATACATATATATAGATATATATGTAAGTACACATACGCATACAGAAATATGTACAGTATGACACATATGTAGTACATGCACACAAATTGAGCAGCCAGTATTCCTACAGTCACCGCCTTACCAACTGGAGACTGTATGAGCCACCCACACGAATGACATTCATAGCCTGCAGCACATACCCACAGAGATTTCAAAGGGTATAACACCACACACAGGTGCCCATAAATGATTGTGACAACTATATTTGTGTACTACGACAGTTGTATATGACATGTCATACAGCCGTTTAGACACTGACATCCATATGAACAGTGTAATTCAACTGTGAAACAGTTATACTGAGACAGTAGTCTGGTAAGGTTGACACATGTTGCTGTCCAGGCCGAGGCCTTCAAGTAGTACAATAGTAATGATAGACCTGCCCACAGCATACCAGACAATCAACAGTATGTAATGCAGATGTATAGGTCAGCAGCCTCTATCTACACTCTGTACACAATCCCTAGGGGGTACAGACCCCAGCTGACACAATGGGATGTATCTGTTACATAACAAGGCATAACTGATACCATCACAATCGCACAGACAAACAGAACAGTCCATATGGCAGGAGGCAGTAGGCCTGCATTTACCCACGGTGGACTGCATGGTAATGTGTATCCAGATAACTTAAGGCAGCTTACACCAGATATCCACACATGTTGTTACAGCCTAGGTTAGTCATGGTGCACCCCCCTACACTCACTACTACTTGGCCATATGCCACGATTACGTGCTCTGCCCTCTGAAGTGCATTAGGCCACACATGTATTTTGTAAGTAGAGCCCATACATATAGGGCCCCAACCCCCCAGTATGTGTGGAGGACATGACAGCAGTGGAGGGATGGCAGGAATGACAGCATGACATACACACAGCCCACTACATAACAAACCTTGACAGCATGTCACCTGTGCTAAGCCAGGTATGTAGGTGGAGGACAGAGTCTGGAACACAGGCACATATGTGTACAACTGTTCTCACACAGTAAGCAAGTCATATAAATGTGTACATATCTATATGGATATATGTATAATGATAATGTACATATATGTTAGCCATATGTCCTGCACATGGGGTGGAGCCCTACCTCAGCCCCAGTAGTCCCAAACTCTCACTGCAAGGGGATGTCATGTATGTACTGCAGGTATATTTGTAGACTATTGCTACTGTAATAGGGAGTGTCTTCACAGACATGGTGTGTGTGTGAGAGGCCCCATCTGCTGTGGACATGTGCGCTATTGGCTACTGACAGACATCCTAAGGTCATCATAGTACAGTACCACTGCTAGCACAGTAACGCCCCTGTGGACTACAGCTGTGATACGCCCAATATATATGGACAGTCTGGCACACACTGGTCAGTCCAGGGGTATACACATAACCCCTTTATGCAAGACATGTGGATCAGGCCTGTCAATGTGGATGTTAACAGTCATGTAGATGGGTATCATATGTAAATACTGGTATACATTTGCCCCATAGGTTATACATTCATACACCCCTGTCTGACCTGACACATAATAACCACTGGTACAGTGATGCCATGGCCACATACTACCCACTAGTTAGTGACATACATCTGAACAGCGTCCCACTGCTTTGTCTGACATACATGACTGTCAAAGTGGCCTGGCAGAAGTACATCTGGCAAGTATCTGGCCATGTAATCTCACTGGATAAGTACAGTAATGTGCTAGTCATGTAACAAAGCACAGTGTCAGCTACAGGCAGACTGACTCAACACTGGCCTACATCTTCCATATGGGGATACACATGTACCTGCATAGATAGCAGGCTCTACAGGAATGTCACATCACAGAGTAACAGACACCTGTGTGAAAGTGCATAACCACAACCAATGTGAACACAGCCACAGCCACATATGGTAAGCTAGCGTACTATTACAGTATATGGACAATCTGACCTACACCATCCTCATAGGATCCACTCATGCAACACCCCTACATATACTGGGCCACTAGACAGTGTGGTACGATGCCTGTCTGTGGTATGGGACATGTATGTGTTCACCCCTACAAACATTTAAGCTGTTAGGGTGACATACAGTGGAGCAGCATGTAACATCAGATAGGACAGGACCTGGAACAATGACATCTACAACAGTCTCTACAAAGGCCAAGGTACATATTCACTATACACACACTGTCAACAATTATCAGACTTACACATACCTCAGTACTGTACACCCAACCACATAATGGCCAGGCTATGTCCTCAATTATAACCCCTACTATGCATAACATGTGTAGCAGTCTGATATCTCACTGGCTTGTTATCAGATATGCTGTCAATGACTATGGAGTGCAGAACATATGCACCCCCTACTGCATGACATATGTACAAAGGTTGACAGAGTTTTGGCTGGAGGCACAAACACAGGGCCAATATTGACATGTCGCTGTAATACCCTCATACATATACTGTCGTAACAGGGTTTGTTGAATCATATGTCCTATGAGGGATGTGATGTTGGTAACTCTCCCGGCTGTCACCATCTACTACTTGCTATCCTCATACTACTTTCGGCATTCCACAGATAGGTGCACTGTAGCTGACACATGAAACCAAAGGCACAACACAGCCCAGTCTGTGTATGACCCTGCGGATGAGGACCCCTCATATATATGGGACCGACATGGCAGGTATTGTGACATGTATGACAGGCATATCCAGACAGACACTGTTAAACCAACAGTACTCCACATGCAGTATAGCGGCACTTACAGTCTACAGACAGGTAGGGCACATCCCCCTCCTGTTTGTTGCCCTCTTTCTACAGTGTATGTTGTTAAAGGTAAAGCCCCAATCCTTCAGTAATGCTGTTTGCCAAACAACAGATCCAGTTTCTGCTCACAGTGACTGTAAAGGGCCAACACCATCATGTTGCTCCTAGGTATTGGAGTGTGTTTCCATGCAATTGGCTATGGGCCTGTTATCACAGCCATTCCACATGCAATCAGCTAGGGGAGGGCTGCAATTTGTGCAGAGGCCATCAGCTGATCATGAGCATCACTTACATTACACATGCTGCTGCCTAAGCATAGCCGGTGTCGGTCTACAAATCCACTGAAGCATGTTTGTGTCACACACCTACCAGCACAGGGTATTAAACCCCTAACAACTATCCAGTGCTATCACAGTTCGATGCAGTTATTGGTTGTGTCACATGGGTTACCTGCTGTGGAGCACTCAGAGCATATTTGTGAAGATGAGTGACATCTGCAACAGGGATACAGTAGATATACAGTAGGTGACGTACACATGCCTGTCTGCATGAACAGCTGTCAATGTCAACAAAGGCACACTCACACAGGGATGCACACACATTGACACACTTGACAGGGCCAGGAGTGCAACTCATCACTAATGTGATTGCCACAACACATCAATGTGCAGGTATCACATGCACCACATGGGTCATGCAGAGGTTGTATGGGCATAGAGTATGATGAGGTTTCAGACATCAAACAGCATGCTTCAGTATGCCCTGTGGGCATTGTAGTGAGTGTGGATGTGGTCAGATGCACCATACAACACACACAGACAGACACACACGGTGCCAGTCCTGACATGCATGGGTACATGTCTGCACGGGTGTGTGGTGGTCAACTGTGCCAGCAGGATGTACAAGGGTAGGGGATGGGTATACCTTGGCATCAGGCCACATGACGATGGTCTGCACTGTGCCTCAGGCCTGTGGTTTCTGCATCTGTCCATACAGGTGGGTATTGCATCCACCATCCAGTCATCTGTGTGACTCTTGCGTGTGGCCAATGCTGTGCATCACTTGCCATGTATATGTCCCTTACTCCATGGCATAGATGGTGTCTGGGATGTGCACACCTCCCACATGAATGTACAGTGACATGTGGAACTGTACCTGGGGTGTCTGACCCATGATGCGAATACAGATTATCATTGGATATGCCAGTCTTGCCCATCTGTGGCAGGAACTAGTAATGGGCAGCAGGTTTGCCCTGCACTTACATTGATAGCATGCTAACAGCATTCCCTGATGTCAGTGTCATCTGTCCATACAGGGCATGTTATCAGGCATGGTATGTCTATTGGGAGTAACATGTGAAGGCACCACGGGTGGTGCAGTTGTCCATTTGGGAACATAGTGGAGGTGCACTGTCTGCATGTACGTGCATATTGGACAGATGGCCAGGGTGACATGCCCTCTGTAGCCCACTGCTATCACTGCAGAGTTACTATCAGTGGCCAATATGCAGTATACGACCCACATATTGGCTGTTGCCTAGGCATGTATGTGTGCTCTGGGTAATAGTGGGGCTGCTAACTGTGATTGGCTGGCCTTGATGTCACATGTCTGGGTATGGCTTTGCACACCTGTGTCTCAGCTAATTTACATCTGGTATCCCTGTAGGGTTGACATGGTGATATATAGTAGGGCCACCATAAAATAACTGAGCAAAACCCCCCTGAACATTGGCCACAGGTGTTACACGCTCACAGCCACCTCTACACAGGATACGTGTTACACACACACACACACACACACACACACACACACACACACACACACACACACACACACACACACACACACACACACACATACCTATCATGTCTGGGAGTAGAATCCCTACCTAACTAGTTTATCACACTACAGCACTACGCAGTTATAGTACTCACCACAGACATTACTAGAGTACCTTTTCCCCAAAGGTGTATTTCACAATGTATGACATCAGCAGGGTTACCAAAGTAGGGCAGTTCGACTATACAGTGAGTGGCTAGCCTAAAACACATTGCTCCCTACACAGACAGTGAGACACACACAAAACATCCACAACTGACATGTGTGGGTATAGAATCTCTGACCAAGGTCTATATCACACAACAGCGTGGGGCTGTTATTGGATGCACCCCAGGGATTACAGAAGAACTGTCTCCCCAAAGTTGTATTTCACAATAGATGACATCAGCAGGAGTTCCACAGTAGGGCATTTGAAATATACTGTGAGTGAGTAGCCTATAATTCATTGGTCCATACACACACATTGAAACACACACAAAACATCCAGGACTGCCATGAGTGGGGATGGAACCCTACCACTGTTCTAAATCACAGTAAACCAGTACGCGGTTACAGGTCGGGCTACAGAGACTACTGGGCTACACTCTTCCCAGAGGTGTATGTCTAGGTGAGTGACATCAACAGCCTTGCCAAGGTTGGGTATATGAATTGTACAGAGTGTGAGTAGCCTAAAAATCAATGCTCTCTACACAGTCAGACACACACAGATTCACACACACACAGTTGTCAGGTCTGGGGTTAGAACACCTACCTAACTACTTTATCACACTACAGCAGTACGCAGTTATATGGAGATTACTGAGTGTGACATTCCCAGGGGTGTATTCTAGGTGAGTGACATCAGCAGACTTACCAAAGGTGAGTATATGAATTGTACAGACTGTGAGTAGCCTAAAAAAGCATTGCTATCTACTCAGTCAGACACACACAAACACACAGTTGCCAGGTCTGGGGTTAGAACACCTAACTAACTAAGTTATCACACTACAGAGGTATGCAGTTACAGGATGCACCACAGAGATTACTGGGTTGTAACTTTCCCAGAGGTGTATTTTTAGGTGAGTGACTTCAGCAGCCCTGCCAAAGTTGGGTATATGTATTGTACAGAGTGTGAGTAGCCTAAAAAGCATTGCTCTCTTCTCAGCCAGATTCACACACACACACACACACACACACACACACACACACACACACACACACACACACACACACACACACACACACACACAGTTGCCAGGTCTGGGGTTTGAACACCTACCTACCTATGTTATCATATTACAACAGTATGCAGTTTCAGGATGTGCTATGGAGATCACTGGGTGTAATATTCCCAAAGGTGTATTTCTAGTTGAGTGATATTAGCAGGCTTGCCAAATGTGAGTATTTGTATTGTACAGAGTGTGAGCAGCCTACAAAGCATTGCTCTCTACTCTGTCAGACGCACACACACACACACACAGTTGTCACATCTGGGGTTAGAACACCTACCTGACTACTTTATCACACTACAGCAGTACACAGTTACAGGACACACTACGATGATTATTGGTCTCTGACTTTACCAGAGGTGTATCTCTAGGTGAGTGACATCAGCAGCCCTACCAAAGTTGAGTATAAACTGTATGGAGTATGAGTAGCCTAAAAAGGCATTGCTCTTTACTCAGACAGACACACACAAACACACACATTTGGTAGGTCTGGGGTTAGAACACCTATCTAACTACTTTATCACACTACAGCAATATGCAGTTACAGGACACGCTATGAAGATTACTGGGCTCTGACTTTCTCAGAGGTGTATTTCTAGGTGAGTGACATCAGCAGCCCTGCCAAAGTTGAGTATATGAACTGTACGGAGTGTGAGTAGCCTAAAAAGTATTGCTCTCTACTCAGTGACACACACACACACACACACACACACACACACACACACACACACACACACACACACACACACACACACACATACACACACACACACACACTTGCCAGGTCTAGGGTTAGAACACCTATCTAACTACTTTATCACACTACAGCAGTATGCAGTTACAGGACGTGCTACAGAGATTACTGGGCTATGATTTTCCCAGAGGTGTATTCCTAGGTGAGTAACATCAGTGGCCTTGCCAAAGTTCAGTATATGAATTGTACAGAGCTTGAGTATCCTAAATAACATTGCTCTCTACACAGTCAGAGAAAGGCACACACACAAACAAACTCACAAAGTTGCCAAGTGTGGGGTTTGGACTACTACCTAACTGGTTTATCACTACAGCTGTACGCAGTTATGGGATGCGTCATGGTGATTCCTGAGCTACAGCTCTCACAAAGGTGTATTTCACATTGGATGACCTCAGCAGGCTTGTCATACTATTACTATGGGGTGGGCAGTGTGTGCATGGGCCATAACCCATTCATGTAGGGGTTGACATGCCACATGTGGGCACACATGGGGTCATATATCACAGGTACGTGTATACAGCTACTAAATGACTACTTCCTTGTACAGCTATGTTGCACAGATGGCACGAGCACAATGTAGTCTATCATGCTGACAGATGCTGATGGCTAGTAACTGCTGTGAGTGCATCTGCACCTCATGTGGTTGTGGGTCTTTGCCTGTGTGATGGGTGGGACAGTCCCGGATGGATCCTTGTCACGGTGACCCTCTTCCACACATCTATGTCCTTCTACCTTTGGCTTATTATAGTGTGGTGTCCTTACATATATGTCTGTATTCCTATCCACTGTGTGTGCAAGGTAGGAGTGTTGCATACTGACATGTGTCTGCACTAAAAACTGCAACTGCCAGATATGTCTGGTCCACTGGTATTTGCAGACATGGTCTTCATTGTTTAAGTGTGTGGGCATGCCCCATATGACCTTTCAGTATGCTGTTGACTGACATTGCCTTCATTCCTCTAAGTGTGTGAGCATGCCAAGTATGGCCATCTGTATTGCATGTGTGGAGCATGTCCAGGTTGTTTGTACTGTGGTGCTGTCCTTTGTGTTGTACACTGACAGGTAGCATGCTGTGTCTGCAGGGTATCCATCTGTCATTTGTCATGTACTGTCGCTACATTTCTGCATAGCGGGGGGGCATCTACATTTCTACACAGGTGTGAGGGTGGTGCACCTGACTGTTACTATTAGTGTACGTAGGATGGGAGAGGCACACCTGACACTTCTACACATTTGCTAGGACTGTACTGGTATTTCGGGTACTCCATTTCAGTCTGTAGTCTTGCCTATTGTACTGGCTAGAGGCATACCAGTGTACTACAGATCCTAGCTTTCACTGCCTACATATTAGTTTCAGACTTTCTAGCCTTCACATCTTCCATCCAACTGCCTAGCCTGCTGTAGTCTGTCTGTGTAGGCCTGGGGGGGGGTTGCACATAGGGCTCATTCAGAGGCCATAGTGCAGCATTTGTTTGTGTTTGTCTACACGTATCCTGCTGACTGTAACAGTTGCTGTGTATGCAAACCCCCTAACTGGCATGTGTGAGTCACTTACCTTGTGGGTGTCCCAGTATTGAGGGTGGTGCTGCAGAGCAGCCTATGTCGGATGGACAGAGTACCCTACCTATACATGGTTGAGCATGGGCAGTGTCATGTTTGGCATCCCTTTTACTGTATGTGCGAGTCAGAGAGAGGTGACATTCCCTAGGTCCCTACTGTGTCAATGCATGTGCTATATGTTGCATCTTTGCCAGGCCGGGGCATACTGGGCATGCCTCCTGCTGCCTACTGGGGCAGCCTCAGGTTGTTCCTCCACCGAGTCACCCTGTGCCTGTGCAGGCCTTGGCAATGGTGGGGGGCTGTCTGGCCCTGCCCCATGCTGTTCCTGCTGCAGCTGTTTCCACAGGATCATATTGTCTAGCATGGCACATACAAGGACAATTTGGGTACATGTAGTTGGTGAGTACTGTACAACTCCACCAGATGTGTCCAGACACTGTAACCATGATTTCAGCATCCCAAACACACACTCTATTATGATTCATGTTTGTGTGTGTGCCTCATTATGGAGTTCTTGTTTGGGTGTGTGCATTTCTGATGGGTGTCATCAGCCATGGCTCCAGTGCATATCCAGCATCCCCCACTAGGTGACCGTGTGGGATGTCCCCATTGGCAAATCTGTGGTACAGCTGCATCAGATGCCAGATGTGGGAATCATGGTAGCTTCAGGGGCAGCCAGCACACACATTCATTATTATGCCCTGGGCATCGCACATGACCTGGCAGGTGATGGAGGGGAAGCCCTTGCGGTTGATGTAGACCCTGCCATGCTCACTGGGTGGTGCTTTGATGCTTATGTGCGTGCGGTCTATTGCACCCACTACCTCGGGGTATTCTGCTATTTGATGGAAAAGATGCAAATTGCTGGCCAACGCCTCACGGGTGATGGGGAGGTATACATGCTCTCCAACATGTGCTGATATGGTATCCAGGAACTGGTGGAGTACCCTGGATGCTGATGACTGTGATATCCCCATCATATCCCAGGTTGACCTTTGGAAGGTACCTGTAGCTAGTATACATAGGCCTACACATACCTTGGTATCCACTGGGATGGGTTCCCCTCTGTTAGTTCTGTGTGTGAGGCATGGTCGACACAGCTTAACAGCCTGCTGTAGGAGGTCCCTGTACACCCTATAGTGCTCCACTATCTCCAGCTCATGTAGCCCTTGGTAGGGTACCCTGGGTTTGTACACTCTTCTCCGTCTCCTCACTGTGGGTTGCTCAGCAGCATTCACATCCTCACCACCCTCAGCCTCTTGCACATGCTGGTGTATGATAGCAAAAGCAGCCCCTAGCATTATTTCTCTTGCTTTCATTTTCTAAAATGTCCCCGTTTGTATACACCGGTGTTGCAGAGTTATTGGGAATAACAAGGGGAAAAGGTGTTTGCATAGTTTATAGTGGTGCGCTGGGCTGCTGCCTGTGATTGGCTGTGTCTGATACATTTCACCTGTCAGCTCAGCTAGTTCTCCTTGATTACCTTCCTACTGCTGTTTTCCTTTCCCATTGCCTCCCTGTTTAAGCCTGTGTGCGAGCTGCGCAAACAGAGTGCTCAAATGTCCACAGCGCTGCTATTTCCTCATTTAACTTCCTTTTCTTCCTGTGAAAACCGGTGCATGGCACGCACACCCGCTTACACTTTGTCAGGAGTGCTATGCAGCTTGGACACGGGTCTATATTATAACATTGAAGTTCGTAAACATCGAATGTTATAATATTGAACCCTAAACACCGAAATCTGAAAACATCGAACAGTCAGAATAGCAAATTTTTTTCCCAGGGAAACAAATCGCTATTCCGAGAAACATACACACAACACAAACATGCACAAAAAACAGCAATCCACACACATACACTTAAAATCCTACACCTAAACCTAAACTAAACTTTACATACACTACTAGCTATCCACTTACCTTAACCCAACCCTAACCCTAAGGTCCATCACTATCGCACACTCACCTCACCCGCGCCCTAACCCTAACTCACCTAACCCCGCCCAACCCTAACCTCCACACAACCATACACTTACCTGACCTGTGCCCTAACCCTGACTCACATAACCCACCCACTAACCCTAACCTACACACAATCGCACACTTACTTGACCCGCACCCTAACGTCCACACAACTGCACACTTACCTGACCCGCTCCCTAACCCTTACTCACCTAACCCGCTCCCTAACCCTAACCTACATACAATCACACACTTACCTGAACCCGACCCGTAACGTTCCAACATATTGAGCACTGAAAACAGCAAAGCCACAGCAACTGCCCACCGAATTCTTTCCCTGGGAAAGAATTCGGTGTCCTACACCTTCACTGTTTTCAGCGTTCGATATTACTGGTTCGATATTATAACATTCGAACTTTATAAAATTTGATGTTATAATATAGACCCCTTGAACACACCTCTAGCTTAGCTGTGCTAAGCTAGGATCAATCCCAAGCCACAGGGCTCCAATCCACTTACAGTATTCCTAACACACACACCCATGATGTCACCTATTTCCTAGTCTTGCACCCAACTATTTCTACTCTTACACTCTTGGGACTTGCCTCACACCCTGCTGAAATCTGGGATTCACTATCCTTCCCCCTCATTTGCATAGGATTGCCTGCTAATGTATAGTTACATGTCCCACACTGAGCCTCCCCCCCTAGCAACCATTACTCACTGGCCAGGTTGTCTTTTGCCTGCCATTGACTTTCATGGCTGACTACTGCTTTTAGTTAGACTGCTTATTTTAGGTTTGCTTTATTATTTTCCCCCATCCTGTTTGTGCACCGCTTCCCTATACTTAAACAGGCAAGATCAGCGACAAAAAAAGAATAAAAGTTGTTTTTTTTAATTTTTTTACACATTTTGCAATGACAATGGCCTTCTACTTGTCCATTGGCATGCTTCATCAATGATATGCAGCCTTTATTTGATGCTGTCATAGCTCCATTTTGTAGTTTGCAGAAATGTACTCAGTTACTAACCTAGTACATTTCTGCAGACTGCACTCATCCTGCACTGACTGCTGCCTCCTTCCTAGATCACAAATTACCCTCATGTGCATGGTTTTCACCTGCAAATGAGGGTAATTTGCATACAGGAGCTTGGTCCATGCAGGATTAGCCTAAGAGCTCATGTGCATGTCCCAGGAACTCGTTCCTGGATCACAAGTTGGCCATATTGCCGAAAATAGCTCTTAAACTATTCCTGCACGCTATAATGGGCTTCGTAAATCTGGGGGATAGTCTCTATAAAATATGCAATGTATACAAAATACAGGGGAAAACATATAAACATACCAGACCTATGTAGACTGAAACCTAGGTTCAAAATGTATGTACAGAGGGTCACAAAGTAGAAAACGAAAACACTGCTAGGAAAACTACTTGGCTATAAGCCTGCATGCTTTCAACACAGGTTTCAGGGGCACCTTATCATTCAGCCAGGTGTCTTATTGTCCTTAAGTCTGATGATCCACTTAAGCTCACATCTTTCTGTGAAATTTCTAAGATCTCCTTCTCGAATACTTGGATGTACGGTCTGAATTACCATAAACTTGAAGCTATGTTGGTGACCATATTCTTGCACGTTTGGAAAGTGCATTGGTATCTGAGACAATACGAATCTGGTACATATGCTCTCTTATCCTGTTTCTAAACTTTCTGTCGGTCTTCCCTACATAGTAAGCAGCACACATTGTGCAGTGTGCTAAATAGACCATGTGTTCTGTCAGGTAGTCAGCACTGACACAAAATTTAAACTCTCATCTCATAACAGGGTGTACAAACAAAGCACTGTCGTCAATGTAATCACAAAAATTACATCTTCTGCAGTGACTAGTATGACCCTGTGGACCACTGTCACCAATACCACTTTTAACTCTCGGGTAGCATAAAAGTTTCCTTAAATTATTCTTGTTCTTATATAGGAATATGGGGTATTCACCTACTCGGTCCTTGATATTCGGATCAACTGTCAGCACACCCCAATTCGTAACAATGATCTCCTTGATCTCATTTGTGTCTTGTGTATAGAACATAGGTCGTCTTATTTCTGAGCAGGAGGGTTTAACACATGGATTCACACCCAACCCGCCTTATGAAAAGTAAATGTAGGCATTGCCACTCCTCGTACCCTCAACTCCTTCAAATCCCTCACATACTGTACCCACTTTATAAGATCTAGCCAACAACCTATCTTGCAAACTCAACAGCTCATTCTGAAAGCCCCCATTGGTGGGATTAAGCATGGAAGCTCTCATGACTTGGCCCTTAATCACATTCTCAAACACATATCTAGGATGCATGCTTGTTCTATGCAAAAGTGTGCTTTTGTGGCATGATTTCCTATAAACACCAGTGTTCAAGATCACATTCCCAAACTTTTCCACAAAAACATCCAGATACGCTATGCGAGTATCAGAGGTTACCATGGTAAACTTCAAATAACTAGTGAGTCCATTTATTTCATCAAGAAATTCAAATAGTTGTATCTCATCTCCTGTCCATAGAAAAAACAGGTCATCCACAAACCGCTTGTAAAAACATAGTTCTGAAAGCTATTCAACAAGAATAGCTCCTCTCTCTCTCTCTCCCTCCCTGGTGGCCATAACCAAGTTGGCATAGCTATTGGCTATTGGCACAATAAAGATGAGTTATTTTCAGCAAAAGGCTGAAGAATAAAATCTAAGTACATGGCAGTGGCCTCTGATATGGAACCTCCACTTGCAGTCACAGGTCTGTGAAGTGGATCTTCCTTATTCTTATGGGGTTTGGGAATCTTGATAAAACAAGGTAACTTAGTGTGAGGAGTGTTCAAATACTCAAAAAAGTTGTCACTAATAAGTGCTTCATAAACTTGCTTATCAAATGCAATGAATAAAAACAGGACACCACTAAAGAAATAATTGAGACTCTTTAGACTGAATGTAAGTAAGAGGCAGATCATGAACAGAAATTCCAGAATGTGGTAGATAAGGTTCACAATTCTTAGAAGTCCACCCAAGAGGGAAAGATTCAGAAAATGAACAGAGATCAAATGGACAAAGATGATCCACAGTGTCTCATGAAGTATAGATCCAGAAGGGGAGGTGGAAAAGGGTAGCAGAACTACAGGAGATGTTTTAACAAGAGAACCAGCAATAGGGTAACACAAACACCTGCAGACATCACCAATAATGCCAATAACAATTATTATGATGGCAGTAATGCCAACAGTAATTTCATCTACAATAATATTGACAATAACTACTTGAATGTTCAAGCCGGTAAAGTGGGTGCTACTAATGGACAGGCTTTTCACCACATGAACAGACCCACAGGATCAGATAGACAAATGAGGGAAAGACAAATGTAGGACTGACCAATGACATCCAGTGTCCGTTGGACCCTACAAATGGATATAGGTGTACACCAGAATCCTACCCAACCACATTACAAATCCCAGGGCTCATATCACCATAGCCCAGTACCCATGAACAGGAATTATCAACACAACAATTATAACTACAACCAGAGATACAGCCCAACGAGGTTCCAAAGAGAAGAAGTGAACTACTCTCTCTACCCAAGGAGGGAGGACCAGAGCAACTAGAGGAGGAAGCATTGGACAGGGGCAGGAGAGTTGAGGTACTTGGGGAACAATAACTTCTACCCATCAGGGCCACAAGCCTGCAGATGGCATAGCCCTCAGGATCTGGAATCATTTGATGAAACTACTGACAACACTTGAAGAAAAAGTGCTTAACAGGGGACGTACATTCATACCTAGGAGAAGGAGCTATGAGACACAGACCATCATTGATTTAAAAATGTATGTGAGAAAGTTGAATTTGAAACTTGTATTTCATGAGAAAAATAACATGGATTAAGATAAATCCATTGATGAAAAAATTAAAAGACCCAGTAGTTTTTGCCCCCAACTGCATCCCACTCTTGCAGCCTTTGAGACAAAATGCAAGCTTGATATAAGAAAGTCTCTCAGAAATCCACCAAAACATAAGTTTTATAATATTTCAAAGGATGAGATATTAGCACTTAAAAATTTGAGCAACTATACAACTAGACATATTACGAAGTGTTACAGATACTGACAGTTATGTAAAGAAAATAGAGAACATGCTGAACACACCTGGGTTTTATTCTGAACATTCCTTTGAGGAGGTTAAAATTGCATACATATAGCATGCAAAGATAAGCTAACCGCAATGCTTATTGAAGAGCTTATTAGTGAAATCTTTTTTGAGTATTTGAACACTCCTCACCCTAAGTTACCTTTTTTTTGTTGGGATTCATAAACCCCATAAAAATAGGGAAGATCCACCTTATAGACCTCTTATTGCAAGTGGAGAGACCATATCAGAGGACACTGCCATATACTTAGATTTTATTCTTCAGCTTCTTGCTGAAAAGAACTCATCTTTATTTTAGATTCAGTTGATTTTTTAAGAAAAATAAAAGAAGTGTATGTGAATGAACATAGCATTTTGGTAACCATTGATGTTGAAACCCTATACAGTGTGCACTGTATTGAAGCAGCTTCACAGGCTTATAGCAGAAATAACAATGCTACCCAAGGGCAAACTGAATACTTGGAAAAGCTAATAAATTTGGTGTTGAGTTACAATGTTTTCAGTTTCAATGGCCAGGCTTACAAACAGATGAGGCGGATAGCCGTGGGTGTGGCTATGGCCCCTCACCAGGTCAGTATAGACTTAGACAAATGGGAGGAGGAATTTGTACTGCAAAGTGAATGCCACTTTATTGATGATGTATTAATAGTCGGACAAGGTGAGAAATCTAAACTCACTGAGTTTTTCCATTCCACCAATAACTCCACCTCCTTAATGAAATGTACCACTTCCATTAGCTTGGATCAGTGCAGTTCCTTGATATGACTGTCAGTATTGCTAAAGATAGACGAAAATTAATTAGTAACTTATACAGGATACCAACAAGACTGAACTACTTACTTCACAGAAATGGTATGCATCCAGTAAAAACTAATCACAATGTAATAAAATCACAAGGCTAAAATTAACAAGCATTACCACAGATTTGGTTCTTTTCTCAAAAATATGATTGATCTTGAAAATGATTTCTTACCCAGAGGATATGAATCAAACATGTTACAGATTATCGTGGATCCCACTGAAGGTTCTAAAATTAACAATGACCCTATGTGGAATAGGGCTTTTGGTAGAATTATACAAAGAGGACACCTTAACTCAAAAGAAGAAAAAAGTAAGGACAGTTGCATTTTAACTCACACCTGGGATTTCAATACAGTTAAAGCCATTATTAAGGAGAACTGGACCATCCTCACTGACAATCAGCCACTTGTAAGGGTTTTAGGAGATCAGCCTACTTTTAATTATAAAAAGAGCATAAGCATAAAGAACACCAGGATGACATGAGCACTAAAATCTGTGGGCCACCTAACTGTACTTTTTTGAATACTTGATGGAGTGCAACTCATTTGAGTGCCTCTATCTTAAAAATATGGTGAAATCTTCAGCAGGTGGTAACTGTAATACTGAAAAAGTTGTATATAGAGCCTTGTGTGATGACTGCTCTGCATTTTATGTGGGTAAGACTATGAATAAAGTGAAAAGGATGATTTCAGCTAATTTTTCTGACATCAGATGTAAATGCCAGAGAAAACCCTTATCCAGACATGTATTAGAACACACCAGACATTCTGGTTTTAAATTTGTCATTCTAGATTCTGTGGAGATGGCTGAGCTTGAAGGGGGATGTCAATGGTATGTCTGTGAAAAATAATTATGCTGGCATTTGAAATTTTATACATTCAGAAAACCAGGGCTTAACTACTATTGCTCTATAAAGAGTGTGTTGAATTTATATAAGCTGCCACAAAATCTGTGAAGGCTTTTTAGGGATTTTTTGTAGAATATTTTTATGTAGTAAAAATATACTAAATAATAATAAAAATGATGTGTAGAATTTGTATATATATATATATATATATATATATATATATATATATATATATATATATATATATTTATGTGTGTGTGTGCGTGTGTTTAATTACTCTAACCTCAATTCTGCTTTGATTAGATTTATTGCATCACACCAGAGATTTAAACAGTAAATTCAAAACACACATTTTTTCATGCCAATATTACCGTACAGTATTGGTATAATTCCCCCTTTTACCATATTGGTGGATGCTTATGCACATTTATGCACACACCTGCACACTTTATACATTACTAGCTTACTTCATCCACTGTTTTCTGTATTTTGTGTGTGTTTTCTACTAGTTTTCTTTGCATAAATGTTTTAACGGCTGTAAACATGAAAATTGTCACGACAGTTTTTTTTTTTTTTGCAAAGCACTGACATTTTTTTCTGAGCTGTTAATAACTTAGTTTTTATATGCACACTAATACACATGGATGGATATTTACTAGATATTATTAGACAGATGTATTTTTTATTTTTATTGTGTTTTAGTTTGATTATGTTTATGGTTAGATAGTTATGTGTTTTTTTTTCTTGATTTTAGTTTTTGTCACACACCTGATGAAGGCTTTATTGCATTATTTAGCTGAAAACGATTTTAGTTAAAAGTCTTTTTATGTATATCTTTTTATGTATATGGTATGCTTTTCTTAATAAGTGATCTTGGAATGTGGTGCCAAATAGACAGTATTTTTCTTAACTAGGAATTAGTTTGAGCTAATCAGTAGTAGTATGTGGGGGTGGGTACTTGCTGCTCTAAAATGCACTTTTACAGCCCTGTCTATATTGTTTGCCATGAATAGGCTGATTTAAAATTAAATATGTATATTTTCTACACCTACTTCTAAGTATATAAAAGCTGATATGTTTAACATTGTTAAAATATTTCAGATGTTTTTGTTACTGAGGATCACTTGTATGTGATGAATAATGGCATGTTGCTTTGGAACACTACCTGGGTTTCATGATTTTTGTAAATTATTGTGACTGAGCTCATCAACAAAGACAAAAAAAACTCTGGTTTACACCACTGATATGGTAACATTTCTGCCTTTAATTTCACTGCCCCTCCCCATGAGGATTATGCCTAGCATTTGTGCTATGAAAATGACCTTGTACTTTTAAGGACAGTCACACTAATAAGCACACTGCAACAGTAAAAAACTCACCAGGAGCAAACAATACCAGACAACAGGATAGGTTTCTTATACAATACATTACCCACCTTAAGGATATACCCTCTACACAAAACAAAGGGCCTCTGTGAGAACAAAAACAGGATTAGCAGCAACATCTGGGACATATACTGCATCTCAGGAACCAGCTTGGAATTAGTGCTGCCATTCTGCTTTAGCAAACAGGTGCAAATGGTCATTGATTCCTAGCTGTGTCCAGCTGTTGTGAGACTAGCATTAGCAGCCAATATGCAAATCACCAATAAATCATTGTTAGCAGACCCAACTCAGTCTGTCTTCTCTAACACCAAGTACTATTAGATTAGATACCATCTAACCTAACATTGCATCACTCTGAATACTTGATCCATAAATCTTCAGGGTCTGCTACAAAAGTCTCCTCTTCCATCCAACCCTTAATTATTGTAATGATGGAGATCTTTGGCCATTATGCAAAAAGACCATGGTAACAGGTGTAAAGCATTTGGTGCCTTGCTGTCAAGTTCCCTTATTGTGCATTCCCACACAACAAACTCATGGTGGTACTGCTGAATGCTGAAAAGTCCAAACAAAAATAAGTCTAACCTTGAAGCCCTCCTGCAACTTGAACACATTTATAAATGTGGTTACCAAAGCATGGTTTCAGTGCAGTGACAGCATTCCTTCTATACAAAGGAATAGTCCCTAGATGTTTTGAAGAAAAGGAGCACAATCCTAAAGATCACAGGCACAAGTGTCTCTGCAGACAATTACTTCTCAGGAACAAGAGGAGGAGGAATGCCTTCATAACATCAATCAGATGGTGCATTTTAAAATTACAGTACTCAGGTACAAGAGTTTAACTATTGGTATTTAAAAATGTATATGGACCCTTTGCAAGCAATGGAGGAGTCGGATAAGAGAAGAGCTGACCTCCCACAAACTGCTAATGGCAAAGGTACTTCTACAGAAACCCAGCATACTACAATGAAACCCAGGTAACTGCAGAAAAAATCACTACAAGAGAGTTCTCAGTGTTTAAGGAAAAAAGATGTCTGACAAGATGAGAAATTAAGGGGCATGCATGAGAGGCAATGCCACCATACCTCTCAAGTGTGCCTCATTGCGAGGAACGTACCTCATTTGGGGGTCTTAAAAAGTTCATGTTCCTCAAAGTTCCTCAGTGTTCCACATTGAAAGACGCTGTCACAAATTCAGTGTTAGGAATTGTTTTAAGTGAAACCCATTGTAAATAGAAATGAATCATATTAATTCATTAAAAGATCTTCTTTATAAGTAAAACCAGCATATTTTAACCATCCTGTGGCCTTCCTAGTTGAAGTTGTTAGTAAGCCATTAGTATGTGTTCCACATTTTGCCCATTTGTTCCACATTATGAGGGCTAGTGTTCCTCATTTTGGAGATGGAAGGTTGAGAGCTATGAATACCACCATAGATCCTGACTTAGTCTTGGCCAGTTGTTATACATTCCACAAAGTTAGAAACCTAAATGATTTGCAAGTAAAGCAATACTTAATCTCTTCCAAAATATTTACAACAGACATCACTGGAAGTATTAGAATGCATATATGCCTATTAGTATGTTATACTGTACTGTCTAGGTTGGGGAAGATACGTATCTAATATATCCTTGCACCCAATCTGTGGAGAATTTTACATAGAGCTACATTTTCACAGCCATACTTCTTCATTTTGGTGTACTACAAGCCTTTAGTCTTAAAGAAAACTGAGTGGAAAATTGGCCATGTCAGAGGAACACTGTTACAAAAGATGAACTTTATTGAAAATTAGAATGCAGTTCTGGATCACTTATACAGATAGGGAATACCCAGATTAATTTCAAACAATGGAGGTGGAATTGTAAAAGGAGTAGGCTTAGAGCTAGAGATAAAAAAAAAAAATTGGATACAGTCAGTAAAGCTGACAAGTTTGAGCTGAATTTTTTTGAGTTTTTACCTTAGGAAGTAAACTGTCATTCACTGATAAATACTGTCGACAGTCAGCAACCCGCAATGCCAAAATGCAAGTGTCACATGAAGGGTGAAGCAAAGATAAAAGAGCGAGGATTTATTAACTTGGTGGCCTTATATAAATCTGAGTGAATATTTATTATCCCTTACTTACGTCTACTTTCCATCCAAATCCACCCCACTAACAACTCTTCTACTTAATGGTGACATCCACCCCAATCCAGGCCCTCCCACCTCCTCAATTGACACCTCTAAATTGTAACTCTATAATCACCAATCTACCTCCACTTTCTCTACTGCCAAACACCTCACTATCTATTCAATTAATTTACAAAGTCTACTTAACAAAGTAACAGAGTTACACTCTTGGATAGCCCATTACTCTCCACATATACTAACCTTATCTGAAACCTGACTAAAATCACATATCTCCAGTGATAAAATCATACCGCTCCACCACACCATTTACCGTCTAGATAGGAACTCGAAAAAAGGAGGCGTAGTGATACTGTACTCTGAGCAACTCAGCCTAACTCCCTACTAACTGTTCTCCTAAACTTCCTCCCAGTAGAGCTACTTATTCTAAATTGTCACCTAAACACAAAAATGAAATTTAACATTGCAGCTATTTATATTACATTTGGAAATAATATTCCTATCCTTGAATCCATCCTCTCATGGATTTCTCTCCACATCCCCTATGAGACCATTACCCTCGGAGATGTCAACACTGATTGGCAAAAACTATCAACCTCCTCCCCATATCTTAACATTAATCTCCATGGTTTTAACCAACTCATTACAGCACACACTCACTTTAATAAAAACAACTATAATAGCTCTACCCAAGATTGGATCCTTACCTCATATCCAAATCTATACGATAACCCAGGTACACTAACTGACTCCTTAAGTGATCACCTCCCCATCTTCGTATATAGATACTCCCTTCATATACCCAAGGTACATCTTTACACAGACCATCACGGCCTCTCCTCCATCAAGGTCCAGACATTCAGTAATAGGCTTTCATCTATAAACTGGTCCAATCTCAAACACCTTCGTCTTAATGATGCCATTCTACAATTCAACCATACCTTCCTTGATATCCTTAACACCCTAGCAAGCCATACCCTTTGGCTGTCTAAGTATACCCTGACACTTATGAAAAATCGAGATAGCACCTGGAAACTCTGGCTTGAAACTAAATCTAGTACATTACTCCAAAAATATAAAGAGCTCAGAAAACTCACAAAAAAGCACTTCAACCAAGACAAGAAAAAATTCTATTATAAGGCAAATTCACCCACAACTCTTAACATGAAAAATTCTGATGCACCATTAACAACATGCTATACTCTGGAAGACCCACAACCCCCAACCCCTATCCAAACAGTATACCTCAAGAAATAGCCACTCTACTAAACTCTTATTTTATTGAATCTACTCACAAATTGATTCACACCTATCAAACTAAAAATCCTCTCTGCAACTCTCCCAACTCGTCTAATACCATCCCTTTTTTCTAAACCCTTTCCCACTGCCTTCAAAAAAATCTCTTCTGCATAAACTAAAATCATGCTCCACCCTCTGCAGATAAATTTCCTCCCCTCTTTCTTAAAATTGCTGTCCACTCAATAGCCTACCCTGTCTCTATACTCATAAATAGGTCAATCCAAGACTCTACTGTGCCTGACATTTGGAAATTTTTCTACACCATACTATTACACAAAGGAGGCAACTCCATGGATCCATCAAATTACAGACCAATAGCCATTCTCTCGCCACTCTCTAAAATTCTTGAGAAAACCACACACAATCAACTTTTTAAGTATCTAATCAACATCTGACTTCTACTCAGGATGGCTTTAGGCCAAACCATAGCACATCCACGGCCCTTCTGTCATTTACACATATTGTTGCAGATGCCAGAGAAAAGCCTACTGGTGTCATGTCTTTTCCTTGACTTCTCAAAAACTTTTGATTGTGTCTCACATTCAAAACCTCTCAGTAATCTAGCTGATCTCAACTTCTACCCCTCTGCAATTCTCTGGTTCTCTAACTACCTTTCTAACAGGCTTCAATCAGTCAGATGGCTTTCTTCCTGCTCCCCTTTCTTACCTATCTAGACTGGTGATCCCAAGGGCTCTATTCTAGGACCTCTTCTTCTCTTCTTTTCAACATATTCACAAGCAACCTCCACTCTTCCTGTGCCACCTCCTCCCTAATACAATATTCAGATGACTGTATCCTTATCTCCTGCTCTGATGACATCTCTCACCTCCACTCTATCACTCAAAACATGTTTCATAACGTTGAACAGTGGCTAGCTGACAACCAGCTTATCTTAAATCCACAAAAAAGCAAACTACTCCTGTTCATCCCTAAATCCCTGTCCCACCACTAAACCACCTTTACCATCTCATCACATGACAACCCCCTTATTAAAGATGATTCTCAAACTAATCTTCTGGGTATTTTAATTGATGACCAATTAAAATTCAACCTCCATATACAAAACTGTATTAAAAAGACAAATAATAATATGGGCGTACTCTATAGAAACAAAACAATTCCTAGCCCCTAACACCAAACCAGCTTTAGCACAGGCTTTCCTCCTACCCTGTCTTCTTTATGGCTCTCTTATTGTTACTTTTCTATAATCAGCCTGACTAATCAAATTGGAACACACTTATAACAACATAGCTCGATTTGCCAGCAATCAACCACACAAATCCCTTCACTGTGTTGCTTTAAAACAGCTTCAATAGCTTGAGTTCCTGAAACAACTTCTTCTCTCCCAGCTACAATTCACTCACACCTTACTTAACAAAACCATTAGCCTGCTCTTCCCTCTCCTCTCTCTTATCCCTCGGGTCTATGACAGTTTGTCAAATGGCTATTCAGCAAATAGCTATTCGCCAAACACCTATTTATCAAAACCATTCCATCAAATGGAGAATTTTAACTAGAGCAAAACAGCAGTTGGTCACCATCTTGAATTTGCCCTTTTCCCCACTGTAGCGTGATCTTAGAGTTGGCATATTTAGTTATGGGGGGTGTAGGGGTGTAGTCCCCCACCTTAGCTAATTTTTATTTTTTTTATTTTTTGCGGTTTCTTGGTTGGCCAACCTCTTGTTTGCCCTGGTTAAAATTTGCAGATCGATGAAGAGCAGCTCCGATTAATAAGTGTTCGACAAATGGCTATTCGCTGAATAGCCATTTGATGAAATGTTATAGACCCTTGTCCCTCTACCCCCCCTCTCAAACTCTACATAGCTCCAATCAACACCTTCTCAATATTTATAAAACTAACAAAAACATTGGCAAATGTCATTATAAGAGCACAGTGTCCCAAGCCAGGAACAATATCCCACCAAACATTTGTAACATCAATTGTATGAATTATTTCAGAATTGAACTTAAAAACTAACTTCTTAATTCTAGGTCTTGCCTATGTCAGGACACTACTTAATCCCCCCACATACATTCTTATAACTCTTTTCACTCTTGATCATAGTGGAGATTTTATGGTTTTATCACCAATCTACCCCTGTTCTCTGCTATATTATGACATACTAGTGTGAACCTAAGTCTTATTTTTTTTCTAAATCCATCTGCTGTTTACTCAACATCCTACTTTGTATATACTAGTCATGAAATGGCTGTTATTGTAAACATATACAATGTTATAACTTTGTAAGTTTCATGATTTTTTAAATGCACAACATAACTATGTTATATTCTTGTTTTTTGGATTCTTGTTATATTAAATCCTTGTTAAACTCTTGTGCATTTTTTGTAGAGCTTTCTCCTTGGGTTTCCACTGAAAATGGGCCATTGGCTCAGTTGGACTAACCTGGTTAACAAATGACAAATAGATAATAAAATAAATAGTACAAGTAAAATATTAACAGTAAGGATCTCTACTTTCACACACACATAAAAATATCTAGATTTGAACCCAGCACCTATTACATTACCCTGAAACACTAACATTTTTAACTGTGTTTGCTTACAAGCCCTGGTGACAGGTGGTTGATGATGTGAATGCTGTGGGGGAGGGGTCATGGCCAGTGATATAATAAAGAATGCTATGAGTAGAATCAGGACTGTGGCATAGTAACAGAGAGCTACTGGGGGTGTTCCTGTTACTGAAACATCACTCACTGATGTAGAGAAGTTACTGTTAACTCTAAAAGATCTAGACAGCTCAGAGGGGGTACCCAATGAAGCAATGGACATGAGGCCAGAGGAGTAAGACAGCCACAGAGTGTCCATTAGCAATGCTCCAGGCATCATTTATATATATATATATATATATATATATATATATATATATATATATACATATATATATATAGTGTAGAATTAAAATATTTTTAAGTCGCTAGCTTCTGTTTAATGTTTATCATACTGCAATCATTTTCAGTTTTGTTAATCTTGGGACAGCTGGTATTGAGGTTCATCAACCAGCTGCTAATGGTTTGAGTAGAGCTTATTTGTCTTCATTTATATATAGCTCTGTAAATATGCCTTAGTAGAATGTTTATTTGCATTTGTATCTATATTTGGTTTATTCTGGTTGAAGATGCATGTCCTGGTTATTTCTTTTTGCATTTCTTTTGTTTTCATGTTTTATTGGTATAATCACAGGTGAAGTTAGCACCAGCACAATGGTGCTCCTTGCGCTTGATGCTGGGGGATCTGTAGCCTCAGTGATGAACATTTACAGTTTGTGGTTGCAGAAGGTATGTCTGACACAAAGAGGATGTGGGTTCCACATCCTTTCCCTAGACTTTGGACACAATCAGTATACCTATGCACACCCTTAACTCAGATATTAGACAGGTATTTATTTATTTATTTATATATTTATTTATCCATTTATTCTTTGTTGCTCAGGTTAATGCCACAAGGGTGGTGGGCTCTTTTCAGGGGAAACCCAAGTTGGTATTTATACTACTTGGTTTAATTTGGCCAGGGCATCAGGAACGTTTCACAAACTGTCAAAGGAAAAATATACTTTAAAAAATGATCAAAACACGGTAGGTTCAGGTTAAGGCACTTTAATCTTGCAGCAAGGAGACAAAAATGTGCTAATACAGAGTTTGTCTAACTAGAATCAGGAAATGCAGGTATTCTTATACCTTTTCTAATAAGACATTGCCTACCAAGCTGACATAGTGAATCACAAGTTTTGTCATAATCATTTTGTAGTAATTGTTTTTACAATATTCTGCTGGTACTATCAATTTTTATGAGAAACTTCCTAAGAAAAACAATGTGGCCTTGGCTACCACCGGTTAGATATATGCAATGTTGCCATTCAAGGTACTATGGCTAATTCGAGCACAAAGCAAGTATCGATTGCAGTTCATTTCTCTAACAGTCCTTTGTCTATGTTATCTCTAACTTCTGCAGCTGTGTATGTTCTCATACTTCGAACAGAGCTGATTGTTTAAAATCATTACATTTACAGAATATAGCATTGTTCATTAATTTCTTCCTGACCTAGCAGATAATCACCTGCTTCTCAAGTACATTTCCAAAAGGCATAAACATGAATATTGCTGTGCTAGCAATTACTAGGTCAGAGGGCATCTTGCAAGTTTCAGAAAGCACACTGCAGTTTCAAAAAGCATCTTTTCAGTCTCATATGAAATTCAACTGTATATAAAACGGTGCATATAAAATAGAATGAAAAACATGTTAATTTATTTCGTTTCTAATTAGCATTAAGCATACACACATCAATACATATTTTTCTGACATTTCCCCCCTGTTAATACTTTTTAATTCTATTTTCAAAAGAATAAACAGTTTGCTTCTTCTCCTAACCTCTTCCATTCAGGATTTGCATTTAAGAAAGTCATTCAGTTTAAACTTATGAAAGTGTTTCACATTCTAACAATTTTTCAATTTCAGTAGTTTGATACAAAGTCTCAGAAACTGATATATCTATAAATTATTTGATTAACTTTTTCATGCAGGGAATACCACAACAAATACATGCTCCTAATAGGAGTAATCCCACACAAATGGCATCAGGATGTTCATTAGGATGGAACCTCACCCCCCAAACAAATTCTGGAAAAAGTCTGTCAGAGGGTTTGGGCCTGGATTGGTCATGGCCAACACTTGCTGTATCACCTCAAGGTGGTCGTTTATCTCATGTTGATGATCAGGTATATACGCACAACACTCTTCTTTGATTAAAGTGCACGTACCACCTCTCGCCGCTAGGGTGAAGTCAAGAGACATTCGGTTCTGGAGCACTACAGTTCTCATAGCATTCAGTTCATCAGTTATCAATTCAAGAGCAGAAAAAGTTGCATTACTCATTACTTCGAGAAGTTTAGACAGTTTTCGCAGCTCCCAAATCGATTTCACTGTGCCATATGCAGGTAATATGCCTGCCCACGATATGACAGCATCACTCAAGTCCATGTGTGTCAGTTTGGTACCCACAGTATGATGGTCTTTCCAGCCTGCCTCGATCTGTCCTACTGGATTTTCAGGCTTCCTGACAGCTTTCTTGGCCACATCTCAGGTATTTTGAATATTTCCCTGAGGCAAAACTGCTGTGTGTCATATGGCCGGGGCCAGGTACCCCAAAAAACAACTGCCGGACCAATTATCAGGTAACCATTTATATGCTTTCTTACCACACACAAAATAACAATCCTCTACCTTAGTAGTTACTTTGTTTCAAAATGGCTGCCCTGCATGAAACATTTTCCTATCTATTACAGATAGTTGTTTAAAAAGTACAGGATTACGTTGCACTTGTTCAATAGTCTTATGCGTGGATGCAAGAAATGAGTCATAATTTGAATTACAAGCTGTACCCATTTTGTTTGGTTTGGTATAACATTTGTAATGTAGAGTCACATTGCACTTGCTCCAACCCACTTGAATTGTGTCATTCTTATAAAAACAAACAATTCCCTTTTGTGTCACAGGCAAATACAGTGCTACCATATCATATGCTTTAATAGCTATGGTGTCATAAATCAAATTTTCCCAGGTCTCATTGATCCCTATGGGGACTGCAGTCATTAATAACCCCCCATATGCTGTTGGTATGGCTGTGCAAATCCATCAGTTCGAAACATTAAAAGTCTCAGCATACACACGTGTAATTGCCTGATAAGTGTTAAAGTTTGGGTGCCAGTCTATGGTCGGCTCATCACGTTTAATCAGTTCAACTTTTGTGGCTGGAAAAAGGAAAGGCCACAACAAAAAGATCAATGTTATCAGTATAGCTACCAGAATAATTATGCAAGTTTTCTGAGGTTGTTCTGCATCTCTGTTTGCTCTATACCTGGTCATGTTGAGCTCGTTGTACAACAGTAACAAGGTTTTTGTCCAGTTCAAAGTTCTTAACCAATTTACAGTGTGTCAAATTAATCCAGGACGCTCGCTCCACAATCTTGACTACAGTGGGTGTCGACAGTAGTACCTGGTATGGCCCTTCCCACTTCGGAGAACTCCATTTTTTTCTCTTCACCACCTTCACCCAGACCCATGCGCCTGGGGCTACTGCTGCTTCCGATGGTCTTGTTTGCTCTTTATCTGAAAGAATTTAACTGCAAAAGTTTGTTATTCAAAAATTGCCTCATATACCCTGCAAGTGAACTGTCAGCCTCCTGCTATGCAGGCATGAGAGGTTTCCATTGAGGTGTATAATATGCCCTCCCAAACATAACTTCAAAAGGAATTAACCCTTTTGCATTTGGAACAGTTCTCATGCTCAACAGTGCCAGAGGTAAACAGTGCACCCAGTTCTTTTGTGTCTCACTAATGAATTTTCTAAGCTTGTTTTTCAAAACCCCATTATGCCTCTCTACTAATCCTGCAGATTGGGGGTGGTATGCACAATGATTTTTCAGAGAAATCCGGAAATAACGGCTAAGTTGTTGTGTAGTTTGATTTACAAAGTGTGTGCCATTGTCACTATAAATCTTTTCCGGTATGCCAAATCTAGGAATAATTTCTTTAACGAGGACTTTTGCAACAGTGGCTGCATATGGATTTTTAGTTGGAAAAGCTTCCACCCATTTAGAAAACATATCTATAATGACAAGGCAGTACTTCTTATTTTCACATTTGTTCAGCTCTATAAAATCCATACAAATAGTATGGAATGGATACAGTGGTATAGGAAAACTATCTTGCTTAGGTTTCAATGCCCAATTCACTAACTGTACCATCCCCCCTGTTGAGACATGGCACTGCCCATGGCTCAACAAAGCTGCATATCTAAACAAGTTAGATGGTAAAATCGGTTTCTTTTCTTTGGAGATGTACAGTCCTTTTTCAAGGATTGCTCCGTGTTTTATCCACTTCTGTTTTTCTATATTTGTAGTTAGTGTCTGCATTGTTTTTAACATTTCTAAGTCTAAAATCTCAGATGGTTGTAATTCCTCACTCAAAAGAAAAACTTCTGAAGCTGAAGCTGCTTGTTTTGCAGCTGTATCAGCCCTCGCATTACCTTTTGAAATCCTATCCTGTTGCTTGGTATGAGCTACGCATTTGCAAATAGCTACTTTTTGAGGTAACTGAAGAGAGTCTAACAAGTCTAAAATGAATTGCGCATAGTTAATTGGTTTACCAGTAGATGTTATCATTCCTCTATTTTTCCACTGCTGCACAAAAACATGCACAGTAGAAAAAGCATACTGACTGTTAGTAAAAATGTTCACTTTTTTATCTTTTGCCAAGGTACATGCCCTTGTCAAAGCAATCAATTCTGCTGCTTGTGCAGATAAGTTGTGTGGTAAAGACTTTGCTTCTAAAATCTCGGTATCAGAAACTACTGCATACCCCACTAGATTTTGTCCTGTAGGACCCCTCCTGCACGAGCCATCCACATAGTATGTCACCTCAGCATCATCCAAGGGAACATCTGTGAGATCTTTTCGAGGTAATGTCTTCTGCTCAATCTCCTGCAGGCAGCAGTGTGGTTTGCCTTCTGCAGGGGTTGGGAGCAAGGTTGACGGATTCAAAGTTGTGCATCATTCAATTGTCATATGAGGTTGGCTTAACAGTATAGTCATACAGGAAAGATGTCTAGCAGGAGAAAGATATGCTACTTTTTCTTGCAGTAAAATAATTGCAACTGCATGAGGCACTCTCAATGTGAAAGGGTGGAACAATACTACTGAGGCTGAAGCCTGCACTGCCATTGCAGCTGTAACTACTGCTTGTACACAGTGGAGCAAGGATCGCGCCACTGGGTCTAGCTGTGATGAATAGTAAGCTATGGGGCGTTGTTTGTCCCCATGCTGTTGTGTTAACACTGATGTCATATAACCTTGCTTACAGTCTACAGTTTGGAAAAATCGCTTATGATAGTTTGGTAATCCTAAAACTAAGGAAGAAGCTATCAGTTGTTTCAGTTTGCAGAAAGCTGATTCTGCTTCTGGTGTCCACTGTAATAAATCTTGTGCTGCCATCGGCTTTTTGAATATTAAGTTAGTCAGTGGAGCAGATTCCAAGGCATAGTTTGGAATCCAACTCTGACAAAAGTTAGTAGTACCTAGGAAGGACATCATTTCCTTCTTGGTAGTTGGTTTAGGTGCTTGCAATATTGCTATTTTTCTGTCCTCATCTAATATTCTGTCTTCTTTGGATATTACATATCCCAGGTATTTGACCTGTTTTTTCCAAAGTTGCAGTTTGTTTTTGTTTACCTTGTGTTCTTGAGTGGCTAAAAATTGTAATAATGCTATGGTATCCTCTCTGCATTCTTGCTGGGTGGGGGCTGCCAGCAGAATGTCGTCTACATAAAGTAAAATCTGACTGCCTTTCGGTGGGATAAATCCCACCATGTTATTTGCCATTTCTTGTGCGAATATTTTTGGACTTTCACAATATCCCTGTGGTAGTCTCATATATGTATACCGTCTCCCCTGAAATGTAAATGCAAACCAATATTGGCTGTCAGGGTGTATCGGTATTGAGAAAAATGCATTGCTAATATCTACCACAGAAAAATACTTCTGCTGAGGTTTCAAATCATTCAATAAGGTGTGTGGATCTGGCACTGTAGGTGCCCTGGGTATAACTGCATCGTTTACAGCTTGTAAATCTTGGACCATACGCCATTCTCCGTTTGCTTTCCTAACAAGAAATAAGGATGTATTACATGGTGAATCAGGAGATTCTATCAAGACTCCTTCCTTAAGTAAGGCTGCTATTATAGGTTTAATCCGTATTTCTGCATCCTTTCTTAAGGAATACTGTCTCTTTTGAGGTCTAAATGCTGATTTTGGCATGATAGTAACTGGTCCTGCTGTACGAATAAGTCCTACATCTAATTTCCCTGTTGACCAGAGAGTCTCTGGTATGTCTCGTAAGGCTTTTTCCTCTTCCTCTAGTAAGAGTGCTACGCAGCTATCCTCACCTGTCTGTGAGTGCACAGCTGGGTGTGTCTGTGTTATCCAATTTAATTTCTGCTTTTGTACTCCTTGTTCAGAGAGTTCTAACTCTGTCTGCTTTTCCCACCTTGTGACTTTTTCTCCTAGGTCTGCCCACTTCAAATTTCTATTTTTAGTTAAACTTACATGTGGTAATCGATTAGATTTGTAAAGTGCTAGGAATTCCTGGGGCAATGAACAGCTTACTACACTGTTTCCTTCTGTGTCCCAGTACAAATTTCATAATACTAACCTATCAGCATGGTTTCTAAACAGTTCTTGTTCATATTCTTTATTAGGTCCTGGCCTGTTACAGTAATATAGAGTGCAATGCAACAAGTGCTGTTTATCAGTGTCAAGGGAAGGGGATTTACTGATGGCTACGTTCATCAGTTCTTTGGTTACTGCCCCTGGACCAGTCGTAACTAAGTCCTGGCTGTACCAATAAAATGTTTCACCCTCCGGTCGCACTACAAAAGTATCCATTTGTCGCTGTGCCTCCATACCCTGCATAGTTGGAACTACGGCTATGCCAAATACCTGCATTAGCTCTCTGCCCAGGAGAGTCACTGGGCATTTTGCAGAAAGAACAATTTTGCTTTTCTGGGTCATCCCTGAAACTGGGTCAGTTATCACTATGTTGTGGGAGAGTGGCTCCCAATAGAGCTGTCCATTAGCTGCTTTCACTAATATGTAGTCCAGTGATTCTGAATTTTCTGGTAGTTTGGAAGGATGTATCAGGGTCCGTGAAGCCCCTGAGTCACACAGGAATTTGACTTCCCTCCCCTCTACCAGAAGCGTAACTTCCGGTTTTGTGTCTGTCAAGTAGAGCTCTAAGCTTAATAATGCTAAGTCCAAAATTTAGTTTTCTTCATTATCTATGAATTCATGTGCAGCCTCTATTTCTTCTGTCACATCCTCTACCCTTTCTATCAAATTTGCATTTGTCTTTTCTTGTTTACTCCTATCCAGTGATTCTTGACTATCATATAGTCATTCCTCACCCTCCTTATCTTCCATGGTTACCTTCTTATTTTGCCTGCAATCCCTTGCTAAATGTCCCTTTTTCCCGCATTTGAAACATGCACCCCTTTTCTTTCTTTCTTCAAAGTCTTCTGACCGCTTATCAGATTGTTTGTTTCCCTGGGTATTTTTCTTGCCCTTCTTCCCAGTTTGTACTACAAAGACTTCTGATCCATCTTCTACTGCAAATACTTGAGTTTTCTTTTTCTTTTTGCTATTAAAATGCCTTTCGGCATGTCCTGCATATTCAAGTAATGACTGTAATCTACTTGTATGATGATCTACCATGTGCTTTGTAATAAAGCTGCTAATGGGCGCAACACTGCCTTTTAAAAATGCATTCTTTAGCTGTTGCTCATATGGGGAATCATGTGTTTGATCTTCAGGTACCTGCATTCCACAATGGTTATTAAAACATTCTAATAATCTGGCATAATATCTATCAACAGTTTCACCTTCTTGTTGTATGCATTGATTAATGCAAGTCCAGTCAGCCCTAGGCTTCCATTTCTCAGAGATTCAGTATGTCAGACCTTTCACTCTGTTGTCCAGTTCTGCGTTACTATGTGGGAGTGGTCTAGGCTCTGCGTCATGGGGATTCCAGTTGCCACTGATCATGTGCCAATCTGGACCTATGATTTGTCTAACTACTTTCTCTACTTCTTCTCCATTCAAATGGTAACTTAACCTCATGCCTTGTAAGTCTTCTAAGAATTTCCTAAAATTAACTTTTGGATGGAGAATTCCCTCTGTGGCTTTCTGGATGTCTGCCGGTGTCCATGGTCTATATACTAGAAGAGTTGGATCCTGTCCCGCCTGTCCTGCCTGCGGATTTGGTACTTCTATGAGTGGACATATCTCTTCTTCACTCATAGCTCGTGAATTTTTATTCATTTCATACAATTCAATATCCCCTCTCAAGTTGCATGTTCGAGACCTGGTCTCGATAGGATCTCTGACAAACAGTTTTGATTTTGCAGGAACAGCTGGGTATAGCGGAGGTGGATCAGCTTGTCCACGCGCTTCATATTCTGGTAAGGAAAGCGGAGGGGGTGGAGGAGGGGCTGTTGCTATTACCAAGTTATTGTCTTCTTTATCTAAGAACATTGCTTTTGAATTTTTGATCTTTTGTTCCCTGCGATTTGCTTCCTCAAGCCACCTGTGTGCCTGAGGGGCTCCTAATTGTCGTTGCCTTTTTAGCTGACCTTTCGCGTCTGTTTTAAGTTGTCTAACAAGTTTAATAAGTGAAGGTTTGTCTAAATTACCATCAAATTTGTATTTATCAATCCATTTTGTAAAATACTTAACATTATCGGCACGCTGTAATTGCATATATTTCGCATCTTTGGTTAGGGGCGGGTCTCGGGAACTTTTTGTGCACTGATTTCCCATGTTGCTTTAGCTAAGTTAAAAATTGTTACGTAACCCTTCTTATCACGTGGTACCACGATTTTACACCTTTTCACAGTTTATCTAGAATAACTGCCTATCCATTTTGTTTCCCTGATCTATGACAAGACAGCAATCTTTTTGTCCCTGATCTGCACATGAAAATCTCCCTGACAAAACAATACTGTAACAAGTCCCTGATCTAAAACAGAAAAAAGGTAAATTCCTCCTTACCTGACCCTCCGTGTGTTGATCCACCGGAACGTTGACTCGTCCTCCAATCCCAGATCAGAAACAGTGGCTGGCCTCTTTCGAACGACAATTCAGTCGGAGGTCTTTCAAAACAGAAGAGCCGATGTGGCCACTTCTCCATACGGGTACATGCCACCAGGCCCAATTCTGACCTGGGCCTAGAGTGAGAGATACTTTCCGGTCCGAAGGACCAAAACTGTCAAAGGAAAAATATACTTTAAAAATGATCAAAACACAGTAGGTTCAGGTTAAGGCACTTAATTCTTGCAGCAAGGAGACAAAAATGTGCTAATACAGAGTTTGTCTAACTAGAATCAGGAAATGCAGGTATTCTTATACCTTTTCTAATAAGACATTGCCTACCAAGCTAACATAGTGAATCACAAGTTTTGTCATCATCATTTTGTAGTAATTGTTTTTACAATATTCTGCTGGTACTATTAATTTTTATGAGAAACTTCCTAAGAAAAACAACGTGGCCTTGGCTACCACTGGTTAGATATATGCAATGTTACCATTCAAGGTACTATGGCTAATTCGAGCACAAAGCAAGTATAGATTGCAGTTCATTCCTCTAACAGTCCTTTGTCTATATTATCTGTAACTTCTGCAGCTGTGTATGTTCTCATACTTCGAACAGAGCTGATTGTTTAAAATCATTACATTTACAGAATATAACATTGTTCATTCATTTTTTCCTGACCTAGCAGATAATCACCTGCTTCTCAAGTACATTTCCAAAAGGCGTAAACATGAATATTGCTGTGCTAGCAATTACTAGGTCAGAGGGCATCTTTCAAGTTTCAGAAAGCACACTGCAGTTTCAAAAAGCATCTTTTCAGTCTCATATGAAACTCAACTGTATATAAAACAGTGCATATAAAATAGAATGAAAAACGTGTTAACTTATTTAGTTTCTAATTAGCATTAAGCATACACACATCAATACATATTTTTCTGACACCTACTCTTCTCGATATGTGTTGTGGGATCTTTTGCATCCACTTGAGCTACAAGCAACACAAGCAGATGGGATCTTGGTTTAATGTCTCATCTGAAGGAAGACACATTCAGGAGTCTAGCACCCCACTTATGCTGCACTGCAGTCAGCAATCAATCTACCTGGTATGGGAATAGAACTCATTGCCATCTGTACCAAATGTGAGTGAGCTACCTGTTACTCCACTAACACTGTAGTTGAGAGGGACACAGTTTATCAAGGTAATGAATTAACATACATTGGTGTCATTGAAGGTGCTCAGAGGAGTCATACTTACTACCCTTCCCTGATGTTGATGTGTCAGTTGGTGCCAGCCAATATACTTTCAGAGCAAACATGGAAGTACAGGTATGTTCCACCAGAATCATAGAAAACATAGTCATTCACACTCAGGTAGCACACTGATTTCTCGCCAGGATCATGAAACTAGCAGTACAACTCTTGCTAGAGGCAGTTCATATGGTTGGGGGCAGTAATGGTGAACCAAATCAGCTGCCATGCATACCTCAGATGTGCCCAATATGCCAGAGTGTAGTACTAGTACAAGTGCTTTGGCTGTATTCCTACAGACCCACACATATACCTTATGTTGTTCTTTTCAACACACACATAGAAAAACACAATTATTCATTAATATTAACTTCTTTAAATCTGGACCTATATTCTCTAACAGTTCACACTTGCTCTTAACATCATTTCTTACTCACACTCACAAACTTCTTTTGTATCAGTCTTGTCTTCCTATAACCACACCCCTCCCAATCCATCTAAGTGATGATGGCTGTGCCTTACACTTTCCTTGTGATTTATGGTTGCCTCTATCTGATGTACAGAGTGGATAACTAATGCTTGCTTAGTCAGATGCCTGTTTTCATCAAGATATGTAATGGATTTTGTTTCTGTGTTATTCTGCTGAACTTCAATGGTGTTAGTATTTCTAGTGCTCATACTTGCAGTATCAATGGTATTTGTATGAGTGCAGTTGTGACAAAGGGAGATACTGCCGGCACAGCTATCTGGAAGTTTGTAAATTATTATATGTCATTTGTGAATATCAACATGTTTTGAATAAGATGCTTGTGTTGCAACTGTATTGGAACTGTATGTCATGTGTATATCAAATTAGGTTTCTACAGACATGTATGTTGAAAAGCTATTTTGTAAAGTGATTGTGCTTAAAATGGATCCACAGTGTGCCCTACTGGAAGGGAACAGAAATGTAAATGTGTGATTGCAACTGTTTAAATATATATATTTTAACAGTAGAAAATGGAACACAGGAGATTCACTTCAGTCCAGCAAAACTTCAGAAAAAATAGCTGAATTAAATTACTTTATGTCAGCAAGAGATGGGATGGCTGTACTAGGGAGCTCTCTGTGCTGTCTAAGGAGAAATAATTACTAGGCTTGAGGTGTGGAGGGAAGTAATTGTTTTATGACTTCAAGCATCTGTCAAAGATCTGAGGTCTATGTATTTCCACAGGTTGATGCTAAATACTGCTAGCTTTCAACAGTGGGGGGTTCATCTGGGACAGAGTCAGATGACAAGAAATTATGTCATTCTGCAAGCTATCCCAGCTGTAATATTTGATATATTAATTTGAGAGCTCTTCTAGAGAGACACAACATTCTGTATTCTGTCTTTGACCTGACAACAGCTAGAAGATCCATTCACCACATCTGCCTTGCTCTTAAGTAAGTTAACTAGGGTATAGTAATTCTCTTATATTCAGTCAGGAATATAGTGAAGCATAGTTTAGATGATTTTCTTTAATTATTTAAGACTGTCCTGCAATGTTATTTTAAATATTTCCTGTGGTTTTCAACTCTGATGCCACTGTGAATATATAAACAGTATTGTCGTGCTCTTTTATTATTTATTATTAAATATATTTAAACCTTTCATTGTGGCTGATCTGTGTAGAGATATTTAAGTTCCAAGAGTACTTGCATATTTATTTGGTGACACTGTGTAGGTCATTCCTAATAGCCTTGCTCTTGGTCAAACTACCATTTGTATTAATAATAATATTACACAGTAAGATTGGGCACCCTTGGTTAAGGGCCTTAAAGTAGCTGATAAGAGTGGGCTGGTGGCAGTGATAACTACCTTATAGTCTGGGCAAAAGGGGGCATAGCTATTAAACCTGTGCCAGCCTTTCTAAGGTGTGTGTGTGTGTGTGTGTGTGTGTGTGTGTGTGTGTGTGTGTGTGTGTGTGTGTGTGTGTGTGTGTGTGTGTGTGTGTGTGTGAGAATATGTGTGTGTGTGTGTGAACCAAACCTCAAAGAATGCATGTGTCAGCTACTTTGACAGGGACACAAAGCATTTGGTTGGACAGAGAGGGTGCTGGATGTCTTGGCTTGGCCATTCAGCTGAGATATCATCTCTATAGCTGTACCAGTGGGGAGTCTTACTCAGATCTGGAGAAAGAGGGAGAAACCAGCCCCGGACTGACTGTGGTTTCTGTGTGCTCTTAAGGGAAACTGCACTTGATGCATAGAGCTGCATCTGGAAATACTGTGTGTGTACCTGTGATCATCCCAGTGTACGTCCTCCACAGGTGCCAGTGGTGAGGATTGAGGCTCCTTGATTACTGGTCCAGAGGTGCATCGTCACAACAGTATTATTAATTGTGAATTACTCCTGGCTCAACCCCTTGTACAGATAATAGTGACATTGTCCTGGTCCTGTTGGGATGTCTTATTTGAGCAACTTTTATGCTGATACACAATAGTGAGTAGAGCAAGCATGGTTTGGAGAAATACCTTTTCTGTTTCCTCTGCTCGGTTGTGATTCCTCATTTGTGTGTTAACTACTTACCTTTTCTTTTCTTGTCATAAGGTCGTACACCTATGCTTAATCATCTACCTATATGGATGATTGCCTTAAACTCTGTGAGTTTGTTTGACATAGGCCTGCTTTGGCTTGACTCATAGGATGTATAGATCTGCAGGAAGAAGCTATTTTATGCCTTTAATAGCATCATAGCCGTTTTGTCAATGTTGCATATATCACTCATAAAGGTGACTGGCATTCATGTATAGTTGATTAACAGTTTGTTTTCCTGAAGTACAGTACACACACACACACACACACACACACACACACACACGTATATATATATATATATATATATATATATATATATATATATATATATATATATATATATATAGGTAAGCATTTATCTCTTCATTGCAGGTTCATCACTTACCTTGGTTAATGCTGTCGTCTGGGGTTACCTATGTCTGATGCTCACAGTAGCCAGCCAGTACACAAATAAGTAAAGGTTTGCAATTTTGCATGCATCGCTGTTACTGTTTGTATATTCATAGCTAATTTTGTTGTTCACTTAAAATGGAAGTTTATGAGCTATTTGCTACCTACAAGCAGGGCCATAGCATATTGTACATGTGTCCATCTGCCATGATCATCCAAAGCTGCTTGTTCTTCATCTGACTCCTCATCAGTTCTGCCAGCATTGCCTCTGTTGATGAGAACTTCAGTCCTTTTCCTGGGTCTCTCTACTGCAACTGTTTCCCGAGAATGATGTTATGTTATATAGTGCATCACGCCAGTATTTTGGCAGAGGTGGCCGGTTCATACTGCAGGGCAGGTCCAGTAGTATGAAGATATTGGAAACATGACTTACGAAGGTCAAGACATGCACTGTGATATTTCTAGCTTGAACAAGTGTGTTGTTGTATCCTTGTTAAGTGAGGTAATGTGGGCTTCTCATGAGAATCATAAGCCAAGGTTCTAGTGCATATCCTGCACCCCCACTACATTTCCTTGTGGGAAGGCATGAAAAAATTCTTAGGTACAGGTCATGGGTGTGTCATATGTGGGAGTCATGGAAACTGCCTCAATTACCTGCACATACATTATAGATTATACCTTCTGCATTACAAGCCATCTGACAGCTGATAGAGTGATAACCTTTTCTGCTTATATATAGCCTTCATTGTTCACTAGAGTCAGTGTTTATTTCAACATGTATGCAGTCTGTGGCCACCAGAACTTCAGGAGGATGTGCTATGACATAAACATTTGCATGCTGGTATCTCTGCCTGTTCTCAGGTACATGTAAAGCAGATTTTCTCCCCCAAAGGTTACAGCATTGCATTGAGAATCTGGTGTAATAGTCTTGAGGCTGAGTCTCGTGATACCCCACTCTATCCCCAATGGACTCTGAAAAGGCTCTTTAGCTAGTATACATAATGTTGCACATACCTTGGATTCCACTGGGATGGGTTCTTCTCAATTCCCATGGAGCCTCATGGGAGGACAACAGAAGTTTACCATTTGCTCTATGATATTCCTGGCCACCACGTAACACTCTTTTGTTTCTGTCTCATGAAGTCCATGGTAGGTCATCATGTAAGCATCCTATGCCTTTTCAGCCAGTATCTGGTAGTAGCTGCTGAAGTAGTTTGTGTTAGAGCCTGTTGCACATACAGATTTATGATGTCTGCTGCAACACCTAACATTATCAAAGTGTCTTCATGGCTGTATCCCAACATGTCTTGGAACTCAGGGCTAAATTGTATATGGTATGCAGCCACTCATTTTATACATTTCTGAACTACTACCCCATAAGTATTTGTTTCATTAGCATGTAATTTGGCACTTTATTCACTCAGTAGCATATCTGGCCACTAATTCTTGCTTTGCAGTCAAGCAGAAGTGCACTGCAGTTTGCTGAATCACAAACAGTTTGCCCATTGCTGCCTATCACACAGATGGGCTTAATGAGATATGTAGGGTATTATGAATCCTGACCAAGTGTGAGGAGATTAGTTAAACACAGAGAAGGAAAACAATAAGTTATTATTTGGAGTTTGCTAGTCTGTCTAAACAAGCAATCCTTAAGAGACAGATGTTGTGGTTATCAGAAAACAAGAATTTGCTGTAATATCTCATGAAACTACATTATTGTTGATCTGTAACTTAATTATAAAAGTAATTCAAACAACTTACCACATCCAATTTTAATAACAACAAAAAAAACTTTGACAAAAGAAATGTACAAGAAAACAAATGTCACACACACACACACACACACACACACACACACACACACACACACACACACACACACACATCTATCTATCTATCTATCTATCTATATATATATATATATATATATATATATATGTGTGTGTGTGTGTGTGTGTGTGAGTATGTGTGTGTGTACATATATTTTTATGTATGCTTGTACATGTGGTGTAGATATACTAATAGTTCAACTATTAGCTGAGGTATCGTCTGCACTGTGGGCTCTTTCAAACTACTTTGTATTCATCCCACCTCTAAGACATCTGATATGTGAACTAGAATTCTTTAAATTGACCCCTGCATATCCCCGTAGGCTATATATATTAATTTCTTTGTTGCACAACAACAGAGCAAGCAAAAGGCAAGGAATTACATTATTCTGCAACTTGACTATGATGTACTTCAATCATTTGTACCACAGACAGTTTTAACAAGTAACTCTCGAAGCAACTCACCACAAAACAAATAGCACCCATATATATATATATATATATATATATATATATATATATATATATATGTGTGTGTGTGTGTGTCCATGTTTGTGAGACATACAGTAGGTGGCTGGAGTAAATAATCATAAAAGTGACTGACAGAAAGAAAACTATTAAAGTTTAAAAAAGTACATCAAATAAGAGAAGTACTAGTTTGCTACGAGGGAAAAGAAAGAAAAAAAACAAAATCCGTGTAAACTTACTTTAGATTGTATTGGAAGTTTCAGATGGACTGTAAAATGTTGTGTTCTGAGTGGTAAATTAAAGAAAAATGCAATTATGCAAATTAAATCGAACAATAGTGACATAGGTCTAGTAAAACATTTCTATTTTATTTGACTTTGCAGACCTGGTAGATGAGCTGGGCTATGGCTCCATTTCAGCCATAAATTAAATGCCTGTGCATACAATAAGTACGTTGCAGTACAAATGCAGTTAAGCAGCAGACACTTGGAAACAATAAGTAACATAAAGTCCAAATGCAGTTCAAACAAGATACATATGCATATAAAGAGTAATGCAAAATAAATGCAATATGTACTACACAGAGAATTTTACAAAGCAAAGGAATAAAAATGAAGTGTTTGTGCAGGTACTGAATAATGCAGAATAGTGCAGAGAATACGGTGTAGCCAACATCAAGGAGTGTATGCCTGAACATTTTGTTACCCAAATTGTGTATACCACTAAAATAGAAAGAGAAGAGTTCCATATATAGAAAGGGCTAAAATAATATACGTATTTACAACTGAACAATTATTCAGATTTTCTTGCTAAGGGATATTGTCTGAGTGTAAGTTCATTCTGGATTCTAAGTATCATTGGAAGAAAAGTTATCCTTTATCCCTAAAGCAGTTACATTTATGGGACTCTGTGAGTGAATTTATAATTTCTTTCCTGAAAACAACATATTTATTGACTTGTCTTAAATCAGCAGGCAGACTGTTCCTATTTGATGGAATAATCTTACTAAATCTTTTCAACAGATGATTGACAGGTTAGAAGTTTATAGAGTGAATATGAGTTGATTTCTTGGCTCTTGAGTCAATACTGTGATGTCCTTATTTGTCATTTGTTTTTCAGTGAGGGACTAAAGCCATTAAGCAATATTTTAAATGTAAGTGAGGGGGTAATAGAATGGACACAGGGAAATAATCTGACTTTTGTAAGGATATGCAGTGGTGCTTTATTCATGAAGGAGGGGAGATAAACCAGCAGATGCCATTTATAATAATCTGAGCTCTGCTTGTATGAAGACTAGCAGACAATGATAGTGCATACTACAGACTTAGAATCAGTACTTTTTTAAATACGGCTTTCCTGGCTTCAATGATTAGGTGATTGGAAATGGAGTACAAAGCTTTCAGTCAAGCAGAGACTTTCACTGATTTTGCTCCTGTGTGAATTCTGAAAGCAAGATGAGGCTTTAAGGTGAGACCTTGGTATTTGTGTCAATTTGAATTCTCCAAGTCTTTGGGGTTTCTAATACCATGATAAGAATGGACCACATTCCTAATTCAAAACATGATAAAAGTTCATAAAATTAGTATTGTTTAGTATTAGTATTGTCTAGTAATATAGTATTGTTTCATTCTCTGATGTTAGCCAAAAGTGATCTTCACAGCACCAGTAATGTGCCCAGAACTGACTACTTTTGCAGTTCGTGTTGCTTGTATTGGTAGTGTCACTTGTACTGTACATCTGAATAAGTAGAAGAGGCTTGGGTATTCATTTCAGTAGTTTATTACATACAAACACATCAGAATGGATGGCAGGAAAATTAAACTTAAATGAACTAACTAATTGACCGACTACTACACAAAAGCATGCCATCACTTTGGCTGCTCACTCAAAATGGCACTCTCGCTTGCACGTGCTCATTACTTATGTGCACTTCTCCACCGACTAGAATGCTTCTTAAAGAGATACCTACACTTTGATCTACATCCTCCCTCTTTAGTGCGCTGTCTGATGTAGGCAATGACATTTGAATAGACATGCAATTATACAGACAATAATAAATAAAACAACAGTCAAGTCCAAGTTGCCATGTATCTGGAACTAGGTCTAGAAGTACAACCTGATCTTGTAATATAATAGGACTGGGTTTAGCAACAGGGACAGTCACTGGGGAATGTTCTGCTTAAGGACTCTCAGGGATATTCTCAGGAACAGGGACTGCTGGTGGAATGTTGGAAAAGGAACATTGGACAAGTCACTCTGAGAATTAGACTTTTTATTACATGCAAGATGCTGTAATGCTGGCTTTGACCCCAGTAATAAATGCTTTGGATTCTGCCTAGATTCCATTTCTTGTGATTCCACAATGTACGATCTCAGCTCTTGACACAAACTTTTCACAAATCTCATGCAATTAAAACCTTTTGACATCTGCATCCTCACTATCTCCCCTTCTTTTAATGACGTGAGTGGTTTGCTGGCCTTATCATAATAGAACTTCTGGGACAAATGCTTTTTCAACAATTGAGCTTTTACTGCTTTGTTGTTTTTAGCACATGGAAGCAATAAATTGCTGCTGATTGGTAAGGTGGTTCTGGTTTGCATCGACTTAAGTATCTGTGCAGGTGAACCAAGATGATTATTACAAGAAATGTTTCTGAGATTTAGCAAGTTTAGAAAAACATCAGCATTGTCATGTCTGGTTTCTCTAACAGCTGTTTTGCATTTTGAACTGTGCATTCAGTCAAGTCATTTGACTGCGGATACTCAGGACTACTCGTAGTATGAACAAAGTCCCATGTTTCAGCAAGTTGTTTGAACTGCTGACTTGTAAACTGTGCACCATTGTCAGAAATGATTCTGTGTGGACTACCATGGACAGAAAATGTCTCATTAACTTAGTAATGACAGTACTGGATGCTAGGTTAGGAAGTCGGTCAATCTTAAACCATTTTAAATAAGAGTTTACTAACACCAAGTAATGTTACACTTCCACTCGAAGATATCTGTGGCTACTGTCAACCAAGGTAGTTCAGGAATCTGGCTTAACTGAAGCTTTTCTTGATATGGTTTTGTACTATTAAAACAGAAAAAGATGAAAGTACTATCTCAATGTGTCTTGACATAGAAAGCCAAAATACTAGACCTCTCGCCTTTCTTTTTTTAGAATCAGTTCTTGGGTGGCCACAATGCAAGATCTTAATGTACTCATGTAAGGATTTTGGAATATTCACTTTCGAACCTTTCATGATGATACCATTGTCTGACAAAATCTCATCTCTATAGGGAAAATACTGCTGCACATCTACTGGTAAACAAGATTGCTTTGAAGTCTGTCCTAAACTGATAAAGAGGTTGAGCTTCTGGATAATTGGATATGAAGCTGTGTGAGTTATAAGCTCATCAAGACATGTGAAAGAAACATTTCTCACTTCCATGACTTCAAAATCAGCTATCTGATTTTCATCCTGTTCAGTGTTTTTTTTTTTCTGAAAGATAAAGAAGTTTGCCTTTTGTATAAACAAGATTGAAACTGTACTTTTGCAATTTGAGCAACATGCATTGCAATTTTGCAGAAGCTGTGTGCATTGGCTTTCTCAAAATAGTAACTAGAGGTTGGTGGTCAGTTTCTATCTAGATAGGTCAGCCATAAATGTAATCATGAAACTTTGAACATTCAAACACAATTGCCAAGAGTTCTTTCTCAAGCTGGGCATACTGCATCTTGATTTGTTTAAGAGTTCTTGACACATAGGCTTCTGGTCTACCCTCTTGAAGAAAGACTGCACCAAGACCAAACTTAGAAGGATCACAGGAGAAAGTAACTGGTTTGTGAACATCATAGTAGTGTAGAGTGGGTAGGCTGGCAATTTTCTGTTTCAAGACATCAAATACTCTTTGGTGTTGTTCTGACCAGGACTAGGTAACATCTTTATGTGTCAGCTCTCTTAGCAGCACTGAAAGTTGGCTTAAATCTGAATTAACTTGCCTAGATAGTTGAGCATACCAAGAAAACATTGTAATCTTTGAACATTGTCTAGAGTTGGTATCTCAAGAATTGCTGTTTACTTGGAAATATCTAGTCGTAAACCCGAACTGGTATACAAATGACCAACATAAGTAACTTCTTGTAGCCTGAATTTACACTTCTGAGGATTCAGCTTAAGATTCATTTCATGAGCTCTTTCCAGAACTTTCTTGAGGTTTTTATCACATTTGACTTCACCATTGCCTCCTCCTAGAATATCATCTACTATTATAGCACAGGGATAGCCAGAAAACATTGTTCCATCGTATGCTGAAAGATTTTATTGGCAGAATTTATTCCAAATCGCATTCTTAGAGATCTGTACCTCCTAAATGGTGAACCAAATGTGGTTAGCAATGAAGATTTTTGGTCAAGCAAGATTTGCTTGAATTAACTCTTTGCATCTAACACAGAAAAAACAGTGGCATTTGGCATGAGGGCCAAAACCTCCTCAACTGTGTGGAGAGGATGAAGAGGCCTTTTTTAATGCTTTGTTCAAATCTCTTGGATCAATTCATGTTCTGATATCATCTGACCTTTTCTTATGAGGTACTACCATGGGAGATATCCATTCAGTTGGTTTTTCTACTGGACAAATTACACCATAACTGCAACATTTTGTCTAGCTCAACTTGGACTCTGTTCTGCATAGCTACTGGAACTTTCCATGCTGGTCTGATAACTGGGCTAACCTCTGGGTCTAACTTCATGGAGTACACAATTGGGAGTTTGTGTAGTTTGTCTGAAAAATTATCAATGTACTCAGAAAAAATAACTTGGGTGAAATTTTAGCTGTTCTCATTCAAGCTTACATGGTGGACTTATGCAGTCCCATTTTCAAACTGCCTGTGAGGCCTAATAATGACTGCCCATGTTTCTTGACTATGTAAAACTGCAAGTCATAGCTGCTCTCAAAAGAGTAACATGAAAGCACTACTGAGCTTTTGGATTGAATTTCTTCACCACCATAAGCACCACGCTTCATACAGTTTACCAAATCAAGTTGTTCTGCAGCTTCTACTGTAGCAAATATTTCTGCTGACATAACATTGCACTTTGAACCAATATCTACTTTGAGCTCTTTAGGACTCCCATTAATCAGAACAGTACAAAAGATTTCATTCTTTGCCCATAAATCTACTGCATTGACTGTTTCACCAAGCACAGACACACCACTAACATAAAAAGTAGGGTTGCAGCTTTCTAATTGATCAACTTGCCTCTTTGTATGCTCTTGTTTAATAAAAGAATGTGCCTTATTTGATTCACAAAACCTTTTGAAATTATTCCACTTATTGCAAGAACAACACTACTGACCAAAAGCTAAGCACTTTTCTCGTTTGGGTTCATGATTTCCACCACAATTATGACACTTGACTATGAGGCTTGCTACCGGTTTTGCTGAGTCACCATTGTGCTTTGTTGGATGTACTCTAGGCCTTTCTGAAGTTGCTCTGGGTTTTGCTGAAGTTGCCACAGGTTTTGCTAGGGAGGGTCAGGGAGTGACCTTGCCTGTAGGCATGTATCTCTTAATCACGTGCTGCATACTAACTACATTAGCTCTGTAAAATACTGGAAGCAAGATTTTCTCATTTGTAACCATACTTGTGTGCCTTTCTGTAAGCTCATACATCTGACAAATCTCAATGGCTTTGTTCAATGATAAATCACTGTCTCGAAGCAAAATATTTCTCACTGTGTTATTGTTAATACTACACACAAGCCTGTCTTTTATTAACTCATCTCTCAAATCACCAAATCTGCACATTTTAGCCTTATTTCACAAGTCAGTTATATATGCTGCAAATGTTTCACCAGGCTTTGATCTCTTGTGTAAAATATGTGTCTTTTCATTGTAATATTCATTTGTGGGTTACACATTTGTTTAAATTTACATTTTAAGCAGTCAGGGCCTTCCCGTGTTTCAGCCTGTACCACAAAATGGTGGTCTTCCCCCTCCCCTGCAAACACAGCAAGTGCATACAAAATAAATGCTGTCTCTCAATGGCTTCTGAACTAGATAAATTAAGCAGAATAAATGCCTTTGTATATGCATCCTTATCAGAAAAAGCAGCTTGTATGAAAATTTGTATTCCTGCTCAGGCACTCTGTAACTTTCTGTAATATTATCAAGCACAAGCAGCGCGGGTCTGCAAAATCTTTCTGCCATGCCCACAAATGATAGTAAAACACAATGCAGTCTTGGCCCTTGTAATTATGTACGGACATGCACACACACCAGGTGCTTGTAATAATACTCAAATGCACAATAATTTCTTCAAAAGACTGTACTTTTCAAAATATTCTTTGAATGACTGTACTTTGCGAAATAACTGCAATGTAATACTGCACACATTTGCCAACACTACAAACTTTTGATATTTTGAATGGCATTAGTTAATGCAAAAAAGTAGTACATAGCATAAAAATACAGTTGTGTTCCCTCTTCTATACATTTTATGCAATTTGGACATTGTTTTAAACATTTTCATAATTATTTCTAATATTTTGATTAATATGTTACAGTTTTGGAAAGTTTGTTTAACTAGAAATTTGTTTTCAGCATTCTGAGTACTTTGTTTTATATTCGTAGCTAGAGAAATCATTTAAGTGAGTTTAAGTACCTGGAATTAATTTCTGACCTGTTTGCAAGTCGTTTGAGCTGTAGGGATGATCCACTCATGTATATTCCTCCACTTCTAACCACTTGCCTTAAGATTCTGACTCTGGATCCCATTCTGACACCATGTCACTCATCTTGTATATCTGAATAAGATGAAGAGGCTTGGGTGTTCATTTAAGTAGTTTATTACTTGCAAACACATCAGGATGGATGGCAGGAACATTAAACTTAAATAAACTAACTGACTGACTACTACACACTTGCTTGCTCTCACTCTGGCTGCCCACTCAAAATGGCACTCTTGCTTGTACATGTTAGTACTTATATGCACATGCCCACTGACTGGAATGCTTTTTAATTGCATATCACATACTCTGATCTATAGGTAGCATATTTAAACACAAACATATATTTTTTTAAACGAGCCCCGTTCTTCCTACTGCTATTGGAACTGTAGGGGTATCTTCCATATTGCCATCATTTCTGTCAGTAAGTCCTGGTATTTTATGACTTTATGTCCCTGTGTAAGTAAGACTGTAATCACTGGGTGCAGCAATTTCAATGATCAAAGCTACTTTTCTCTTTTTTTCATGGACTACTTTATCTGGTTTTCCCGCATCTGTTTTTGAACTTTTGGTAATGGGTGAGCCCATGTGTTATAAACTTCATTATTCCCTGTAATGCTTTGGGGCTCATGCTGCCAATCCTTCTCAGCTACTTCAATATTGTAATGTTTGCAGAATCCCCAATGCAACAGTCTTGTCACATTAGGTATGCCTTTTAGTATACAGGCCCTCTGCCATTAGTGCATGATACTCTGCAACATGATACATTGACTGTTTCTAGTTCTGTTTTACAGAACCTGCATTTGTCTATTTCTCCCACATGTTCAATGGACCTTGTAAACTATGTGTGTAGTCCACTATTCTGTACTGCGAATATTAACCTTTCATCTTTTGGTTTAAAAATCACTTCTCCGTAACTATTCCTGGATCAGATCCTGATTGACATGAGGTTGTTCCAGGAGTTTTGTGTATTTGCAACTATATTTAAGCCTTTAACCCATTTCCTCTCTTTTCATCTGAGCCTTCTCCTTCTATTTATTTGATAAGGTCAGCAGTCCTATGATTACAGATCTATATATGTAACCAGTTTTTAGGAGGCCCATATTTCCTTCAGAATGAGAAATATATATTTTTGTAAATACTGATTTTTAGATAGCATTTGATAATCATGATAATCATGAAGCATTTTCCTGTTCTCCTGTCCAACTGACCTATTTTGTGCTGTACAACTGGATTAATGAGTATGCTAGTTGTAAACAGGGGACTTATAGTAGTCAGATTTGCATAGTACCAAATAACATAGAAGCTGTTTTTTTTTTTTTTTTTTTGTTAGAGGGGTGTGTGTATGTTGAACATTAGCTGGTTGTCATTTTACCTGATGCAGACAGCAATGAAGTATTTGGTTTAGTGATCTTTGCCCTGCAGAGTAGAATGGGACAGTTTTGTAAAGTATTATATCATCTGCATACAATGTAATGTTGTGGGGTGCAGGAGACGATATCATTTAAAAACATGAAGAAGAGTATGGGAGAATATAAGTGTGGACAGTAGAAATCAGGGTTAGCAGGCAGCAGTTATAAATATGGTGTACAAGGGATATGAGCAGAAATTAGCTATCCCAAAGGCAAAGCAGATATACCTTGGAACACTTACTGTAATATTCAATAAACTTAAAGAATAATGAAAGGCAATGACTGTGGGAGAAGGAGGTAAGTGTTCATGAAATAAAAGTAGGAATGGAGGAGAGAAGTATGCATAAGCCTGCTTCTTATGAATACCAACGTTGTTATGCCACTTAAAATTATGAATCGAACCACAGACTACCAGCTGTATAAAGACGGAGCATGCTAGATCTCTATAAGATACATTAGGCTTGTGCTTGGATTAATGCCTTGGTTAGCAAATAGCAAGAACCTTGTAACTGCATACAAGCAAGTTGTCTGCTGTTTGAGTTAACGGTTGTTACAACAAAGCCTGATTCTTTTTGTCAAATTAATATCTCAAGTGGTGGATTATAGAATACTAAACAACAGGACTATAGTGTGCATTTGTGGCCTACAAATCAATTGTGCCAGAGCTTAAAAATGTACACTAGGATTAAATCATTGCCATTTAGATCTCAGTGTAGCCAAGTCATCTCCCCTCTTCCAATCGTCTGAGTGAGAGCCCCACTACCAGTAACAGTTGACTTAGAATGCAGGGATTCAATAAGGCAGCTGATGAAAAACAGTCACGTCTGTATGCCCGAAGGGAAGAGATGAATGAAAATAAGGGAACTATATCACACTGTGTATTAAAGGCACTGCAATCAGCTGACAGAAAAAATAAAAATGTTCTAGTCAATTGTTTTGTGGAAAGTGCCTTTCCTCTTACTCATAAATCAATTTGGGCTGTATATGACCCCTACTTGGTCTTGAACCCTAAAGCACACTGACACTTTAAAAACAAGAGGAAGCAGAGGAGAGGATAAGAAAAAAAAATTCTTAGTGAAATCAAGACCATATATGACTGAATACATATACTAATGAGGTTACAATGATCCTATCCAAACAAAACAATGATGTCTCTCCTCTCAGCTTCTGTAAAGTATTCACAAACAGCATACATACAGACCTGTGCAGAAGTGGTTCTACCAACCAGAGAGATTCACTGAACATTTAACTGCTATTGTCTCCTGCAGAGGCACTAGGTTGCCAGAACACAGAGGATCAGAAATGCAGCATAAAACATGATTTCTAACATTGTTAACAAACACTGTCCATAAACCACATTCATCAACATATACTTATGAGAAAACTGTTCAGACTATAAGAATACAAAGTGAATCTACTGACAGAGATGGAAAAGGTGATTCCTAGCTTAGCAGGAGGTATCAGATCTCCTGCAGATCAGCATTATAGGAATGCATTAAATGAAATCTTGAAACATTCTATTACTAAATAGTTTCAACTATCTTATTTATGTGCTTCACAAAAATGAAGACCATTTGCATACATGTTTTGTGCATCAAAGAAAATGCGACACTGGCCTGAGAAATCATTTTTCACTTGAAATAATTATGTCTATAGTTTGCCTTGATGGTAATTTTAACAAAATAGCAAATACTGAGCTGTACATTTGAAAATTATTTCAAAGGTTTCATAAGCCTGTATCCAGTACTTTGATAATTATGATGTAAGTCAGCATTTACTACCTTGAATACTGCCTGCTGTCTATTCAGTCTACAAGAAAAATGAGCAGTTGAATAACATGGCTGTGACCAGGACTGGCTACCACTGTGAGACAGAGATTAATTTTAAAATAATTTGATTCAAACAAATCTGACCTAAATGGATTCGCAAAACCCTACTGATTAAAAAAAATTAGTGGTCGAGTAAACAATAGTAGAGTTTGAATCTTCCTGTTTTGATACATATGCAGTTATATTCCCTGTTGCTAAGGAAGTGAGATAGTTGAATGAAATTGTGAAGGGAAGTTATTGGGCATTTTTTTTAAGACAGCTAGTTTGAAATAACTGACTCTGCAAATCGAGTGTAACCTGTAAGACAAAATTTAGTACCTGAAAGACAAAATATAGATCAGAATGTTTCTCTTCAGGGAACATTAATGGTCTGTATATTTTCAGATTACATTTAGGTCTACTCACAGAATTCTATGCTAAGGAAAAGAAAAGTGATACAGTTGTACTACCCATCCTAGTTTAAACTATTTTATTTTTTTCATATGCCACATAAACATCTGCAAGAGAATCAAAAGTTACTGTCCCAAGTTCAGCTGATTTCAGAGTTAGCTGATAGGAGGATTGATGCTGTCATGTCTGTGGACTGGAAATGGAACAACTGCAATTCACTATATGTGGTATATCAAAGTACATCAACTGACACAGACATTTAATAAATTATAAGTCTGCTGTGCATGCATTAAGGACATTTCTCAGATGCTTTATGATATTTTGTAGACAGAAATAAAAATGTGTGGTAGGACAGATTTAATAGTGTAGTTTCATGCCAATCTTTACAACACAGACAGTGTTCGCACTGCTACCCAGTAATCAGAGTTGATTAGTGACTTGCTCAGTGCAAGTGCTGTATTAGGAGGACAGCATTGAGTGCAGTATGTCAACTAGCCTATATCAGTTGATTTGTGAGCAATCAGGGCATACATTGATGGAGACCGGGATGTCAATCTCTCATTTCAGACAGGTTAATACAGTAGCAGATGGCATAACTGAGCTGATGGTGTGGGTGGTGATGCCTTTTTTCTCATGTCAATTTCAGGTTTCCCTTCCTCTCATCTTATAACCCTCACCCTAGCTGCACATATAATGGCTGCCTTTTTGGCTCTCACCTCTCTTAAGGGGGAAATGGTAAGTTTTAAATGTCATAGACCATGAAGTTGTTGTACCTGTGGAGATCGTGCTGCAGCTGGATTCTCCTGGTAGCCCATGCCCTACCCAGGATCAGTGGTTAGATATATTGCAGCTTTAACTTTATTTAATGAGCAGTATTCTGACACAACGTTCAGAAAGTAATTGTAATGAACTACCTCAAAAATCTGACTATTACCTTTCCAAAGAAGGAGTTCAAATTTCCCTTGAAAAAAATAACCAGTTATGTGCTAAATGGTAATATCCTCATAATGTCTTCCATGCATAAGCCGTGAGTCTTCATTTCCTGGATTTTCTTTCTGACTCATTCTTAACTCATTGTAATTGCATCATTCAAAAGTCATCACTGCGTTGCCCTAGGGAGAAGATTATCCAGGGCCATAGCAAGTCCCCACTGATTTTGCAACTGCAAATGTTTGTTTGGCTGTCAGCCTTCTTATGAAAGTTCCAGCCTTAAAATATAGAGAGTCATGTGACTTTCTGAAGTAATTCTGTAATATTTATTTAACAGATAAAACTTTTTTTTTTCTTTCTGAACTAATCTAACAGCTTTGAGGCATATGGGCAGCAGTTTGTTACACTTCATTGCTTCTTTTTCATGGAGGACTTGGTTTATTTCCTATCACTGATATATTCTGAAATTCATTCACTTTACCATTAGAACAATGATGACATGAGATGCATTTTGTGTGGTTCTAATGGTACCTTTCTAAAAGCTGGAATACCTGAAATGTAATGCATAATGTCTGTACAGTCATAGCTACAGAATTAGGAATAATGTTTTAAGCAAGGATAGTTCAGATACACAGTTTATATACTGAAATTCATGTAAATATATACGATTCTGACTAAATATGTACTCAGTGCAAAAGTGTATGACCTGCCATATTATAAAATCAAATTAATTTGCAAAGAGATTTTTTTACACTGTATCTTTGTTTCTGCATTTCTTTCATATGGCCTGTAAAAGAAACAATAGTAACTGACATTATTATGTGAAGTGACAAATAGACAAACATAACCATACAACCAAGAAGGTTTGTTTGTAGATCTGTGTTGGGTCTTTTAGGTATACAGGTTAAACTTTCATAAAAGTTATTAGTCTATATTTTTGTGTCTACATAAACTACAGGTAAAGCATATTTGTGTCTTTGGGTCTTTAAAATATTTTCATTATGAGATATTTGAAATAATTCTCTCATGAACATAACATCCTAATTAAGCAAGCAGCATTGCTATGGCATCCTTGAAGGGTTGTCTCACACAAAAAAAAAAATATTGCTGGATCCACCTTTAACTATGTGTACTTCAGTTTGCCACACCTTTAATATATAAGGGTAATTTTATTTAAAGAGACAGACAGGGCCAGTGGTAGTCTGTTGTATCTTTTTTGCATCTTAAAGCATGATAACAGACAACAAGAGAAGGCCAAAGAAATATAAAACAGATTAGATCATTTTCAGTTGCAACAGACTTGTTACCTGAATGAAGCACTGACATAGTAATATTGGTAGGCACTATGTATCAGCTACAAAGACAAGTAGTAGAAGAAGAAAGAAAACTATAAAGGAACCCAGAGTAGTGTCTTTGGTCACAAACATGTTTCTCTGACACTTTGTATTTCAGTTGTGACCATTTTTGCATATAAAAACATTGAGCGCAGGAATAATACAGCCATGTAAGGCCTCTGTTTAACTATCAAAATTATATCTTCAACCATTATTTACATTTTTTTTAATTCTGCTTCATAGTCTCATGGGAATGGACTATGTTCCTGAACTTGTCATATTATCAATATGGATTTTTTGTACACTCTTTTTCTGTTTGGGTACTTTCTGCCACCTCCAATTTCCTTTTATTTCTGAAAGCATAATTTTTGACAGGCTACTCTATCTGTCCATGCATATTACATTCATCTCTATTCTTATGGTTCAGTTTATGAATAAAAAGCAGCAATGCATCACTTCTCTTATCAAGTTAATAAATGACTGAATTAAACAAAAACTAATGCTGCTATTACAAAAGGGGGCACTGTAAGCACAGCTATTTGAAATTTTGTAAATAATCATATGTCATTTGTGAATATCAACATGATTCATGTACTTGTGTTACAAATGCATTAGAACTGTATGTTATCTGTATATCAAACTGCTGGTATAGAAGTGTGTGTTCAAAGGGTTTGTAAAGTACTGAGCTTAAAGATGTATCCACAGTGTACCATACTAGAAAAGAACAGAAATGTATATAAACTATCATAACTATGTAAATGTATATATTTTAACAGTGGGAACTGGAACATAGAAGGTGAACTTGTAAAACTTCAGAAAAATAGTTGAAATTAAATTATTTTATAACTGTGCCATAAAAGATGGTTTAAATGCAGCGAGGAGACAGGATGTCTAAAACTAGGGAGCCTTCTGCATTGTCTTGTAAGTGTTTTATTGATTTTTGTCTTCCAGCAGCTGCAAATATTTAAGGGCTATGTATTTTTCACAGGTAGATGCTAAAGGCTGGCAGTTTCTACAATGGGGCTTTAGCTTGTGATTAAAGTCAGATGACAAGAAGCAATGTCATCCTGCAAGCTAACCCAGCAGTAACATTTGAGATATTAATTTAAGAACTCTCTGAGAGAGACAGGGCATTTTGTGTTTTGTCTTTGACCTGACAGCATCAGCTGGAAAACCCACTCACTACATCTTCCTTAACTTACTCTGTAAGTTAACTAGGGTACAGTAATTATTCTTAGATACAGTTAGGAATATAGTGAAGTATAGCTTATATGTTTTCTTTAATTATCTGAAGTTGTCCTGCAATGTTGTTTTAAGTATTTCCTGTGATTTTGAACTCTGATGTAACTGTGATTATTTACTGAATTTTTTTTGTTCTTTTATTATTTATTATTAAATATATATAAACGTATCATTGTGGCTGATATTTGTGAGACATATTTAATTTCTGAAAGTACTTGCATATTTATTTGGTGACACTGTGGACCTCTTCTAATAGCCTTGCTCTTAGTCAAACTACCATTTGGAATATTAGTAACATTACACAGTAAGACTGAACACCCTTTGTTAAGGGACTTAAATTAGCTGATAAGGAGTATCTGGTGACAGTCAAAACTACCTTATAGTCTGGGTAGAAGGGGGCATAGCTAATAAACCTGTGCCAGCCTTTCCCAGGTGTGTGTGTGTGTGTGTGTGTGTGTGTGTGTGTGTGTGTGTGTGTGCATGTGTGTGCAAACCAAACCTCAAAGAGTGTGTATGTCAGTTACTTGCACAGAGACACGAAGCACTGGTTGGACAGAGAGGGTGCTGGATATCTTGGCTTGGCCATTCAGCTGAGATGTCAACTCTATAGCTGTACCAGTGGAGAGTCTTACTGGGATCTGAAGAAAGAGGGAGAAACCAGCCCCAGACTGACTGTGGTCTCTGTGTGCTCTTAAGGGAAACTGCACTTGATGCAGAGAGCGGCAGCTGGAAATACTGTGTATGTACCTGTCATCCTCCGAGTGTGTATGTCCCCCACTGTTGCCAGTGGGGAGGAATGAAGCTCCTTAATTACTGGGCCAGTGGTGTGGCATCATATATTAATTAGTTGGCAGTGGTGGGATATCCACATATTAGGCTTCAGTGATGTGGATATTGAAATCCTGTAGCCTATAAACAGTGGTCACTGAAGAAGGTGTTTGTACTTTCAATCAGCCACACAGTGAGCATTCAGAGTTTCATATCACAATAGTTATATTTATTTTTTGTTAGCTTAGTTAATCAGGGAGAGCAGGCAATGATGTCAGCTATGGCAAGCTGACAATGAACCAGTTGGATGATATGTGCCAAGACAAAGGATTGGTGCTTGCTAACCTGACTAAAGCAGAAATTATTGCAGCCTTAACCATAAGTGCATCACAGTCCAGCAACCAGGAGGACAATCAGACTGGTCTTGGGGGGGGAGGGGTGCAACTCTCAGAAAATGGACAGTTCATTCTTTCCACAAAAGACTTAAAGATCCGTGTTAAGTTAAAGAAACTTGAACTGGATGCCAAATGTTTAAAAATAGAATCAGCAGAGAGACTGAGACATCTGGAGGCTGAAGATCATGAGAAACTGAGTCATCTGGAAGCTGAGGAGAATAAGAGGCAGAGGCAATATGAGAAGGAGATGGTGACTCTTCGCCAGGGTCATAGAGGTAATGGGGAAGGGAGTAACCAAATCCCAGAAGTAACAAAGGTCAGTAAATTTCTTCCACAATTTACAGAGGGTGATGATTTTGACAGTTTTATTCATATGTTTGAAAGGTTATGTAAACAGTATAATGTTGACCAAGGGCTCTGGGTACAGTTCCTGCTCCCTTACTCCATGGTAAAGCTGTAAGTGCTATTTCTGAATCATCTGATACTGATTGCTTAAATTATAATACTGTTAAAAATTGTCTGTTAGAGTGCTTTAAGTTAACAACTGAAGCTTATAGGAAAAGGTTTTGTCAGCATAGACGCAAGGCAGATGGAAGTGTGTGTGAGTATATTGCTGAACTAAGCACTTATTTTCATAGGTGGGTGGGTGTCAGGTCACCACTTCTGAAGGGCTGGCAGACCTTTTTATGAGGGTGCAAGCCCTTAGCACTTTGCCTGAGGACATGAGGGCCTGGTTAGCAGATAAGCAATGCAATACTGCAGATGAGGTGTGGAAGAAGGGAGACCTATACCCAGCAATCAGGGCACCACTTCACAGAAAAGGGATACCCGGTGCTGCTCATGGGTCTAAGAGATCCTATAGTGGGCAGCCTAAACCACCTCAACAGAGTTTTCCAATAGCAAGGGAAGCCACTAGTCCAGGTACATGTCCAGGACCAAGGGCTAAATGTTTTAAATGCAACCAGTGGGCCATGTAGCATATAGATGTCAACAGAGGCAAGGGGGGGGACATAAGGTGGGAGAGCCGGTAAGTGGAAATGAGCAGTAAGTTGTCTGGAGACAACAAAGGTACAAACTACCACGAGAGGTTATATCCTATCTTAGTAAATTGGAAACAGGCCACTGCTAAGTGAGACACAGCCTCTGACCTAACCAATGTGAAGCCTGCAATGGTTAAAGAGGAACACTACTTGCTTGGGCAGTCTACTTCAGTCAGAGCTTTAGGAAGGAATGCATTCCAAATACCTTTGGCTTGGGTTCACCTTGACTGGGAGGGTGGAAATGGAAGCCAGCAAGTAGGTGGGTTCAAGGAGATCCCTGCAGATGTCCTGACAGGGAATGATTTTGATAATGCAGTACCTTGTGTGTATGCAGTTACATGCAGTCAGGCTTGGAGGCAAGCATATGGGTTTGGTAGCCTGGGGGAGACCCAGACAGACTGCACACTTGAAGCCAGGACTGGTGTGGTGTTACTTCAGGGAGGGAGCTACCCTGTAGCAGTGAGACTGAAGGTGAGCCACAGCTGCTTGTGGGTACTGATGTTCCCTTGGATAGAGTGACTGCAAAGACAGGGGTGAGTAGTAGTACCCAAGGTGATAGTAAGGCTCTGCTGTCAGAGGATACCAGATTTCCTGTGGAAGGGGAGCTGGGAAGGATTACAAAGAGAGACTTGAGACGGTCTCAGCTCTCAGACCCTACATTACAAGGCTTGAGTGAGGTAGCTAGAGAGGCACCTGATTCTCAAGGAAAGGGGGAATCTGTATACTGGGACAAAGGGCTACTGTACAGAGAGTTGATCCTTGAGGGAGGGCTAGAGAGTGAGAGAACACAGACATTAGTAGTGCCCAGTGCCTACCATCTGACACTTCTAGCCAGAGCCCATGGCATTTCCTTTGCAGGTCATATGGGCATAAAGTATACAAAGAGACTTATTATGCAGTACTTTTATTGGCCTGGGATTTCCAGGGGTGTAACAGGGTACTGCAGGAGCTGTGTAAAGTGCCAAAAAGTAGGCAAGGCATGGGACAAGGTCAAACTCCTTTGATGCTTTTGCCTGTGATTGAGGAACTATTTCAAAGGGTAGCCATGGATATTGTGGGGCCTCTGAGTACCCCAAGTTCCACAGGGAAAAGTATATCCTAGTGGTAGTAGCTTATGCTTCCAGATACCCAGAGGCAGTGGCACAGTCCTCCATTGAGGCAGAAAAGGTGTCAAATACTTTGTTAGAGATTTGCAGCAGGGTAGATTTCCCACAAGAAATACTGATTGACAGAGTTACCAATTTCACTTCAGACCTGCTGTCTTGTCTGTGGAAGCACTGTGGGATGAAGCACCTAAAGACCATCCCCTATCATCCCCAGAATATTGGTCTGGTGAAGAGTTAAACTCTACAGTAAAAACCATGCTAAAGGCATTTGCAGACCAGTTCAAGAGGGAGTGGGCCAAGTATTTGCCCCAACTGTTGTTTGCTTACAGAGTGGTGCCCCAGGAATCCACAGTTTTTTCACCCTTTGAGTAGCTGTATGGGCATAGGGTGTGGGGACGTCTAGATTTTATTCATGATGACTGGGAGGGTGAGTGTGAATCCCACAAGGAATCTGTTGTAGCATATGTCCTAAATCTCAGGACAAGGATCAGGGAATTCATGGGCTTGGCCCAGGAGAATCTGGCAGAATCCCAACAGCAGAAAAAGGTTTGGATTGACAGGAATGCTCGAGCTAGACCATATGCTGTAGGGCAGCATGTAATGGTTCTCATTCCTGTCAGATACAAAAAGCTGCAGGCAGCTTGGGAGAGACCCTTCAAAGTGGTAAGGAAGGTCAGTGATGTTAACAACATGGCAGAACTGCTAGGTAGGAGGCAGGGGCATAAACTGTACCATGTTAACATGATGAAACCTAACCATGACAGGGAGGCCCTTGTGCTAAGTATTGGCAGTAGGAGGCAGGAGGAGTCCAAGGGGGATCTATGGCTACAGAGAGCCAGCCAGGAAAATCCCAAATTACTATGGTGGATTCTAGGGTTGCAGGCATATGATATGACAGTGCAACACCGCAGTGGGGTTAGCACTCAAGACAGAGAATTGGGTAATGTATTCTCAGATCGTCATCCCTCTCAAGGGTCCCTTGAAAAACTAGCTTGAGTTTTCGAGGGGGGAGAAGTGTGACACAAGGAGCACTGCCAGTACAGCTATCTGGAATTTTATAAATATTCATATGTCATTCATGAAGATCAACATGATTCATATGCTTGTGTTGCAAATGGATTAGAAATGTATATTGTCTGTATATCAAACTGCTGGTACAGATGTGTGTGTTGAAAGGGTTTGAAAGTACTGAGCTTAAAAATGTATCCACAGAGCACCCTACTAGAAAAGAACAGAAATGTATATAACAATCATAACTATGTAAATGTATATATTTTAGCATTGGGAAATGAAACATAGAATGTTAACTTGCAAAACTTTAGAAAAATAGTTGAAATTAAATTATTTTATAACTGCACCCTAAAAGATGGTTTTAATGCAGCAAGGAGACAGGATGTCTAAAACTAGAGAGCCTTCTCCATTGTCTTGAAAGTGTTTTATTGTTTATGTCTTCCAGCCGGTGCAAAGATCTACGGGCTATGTGTTTTTCACAGGTAGATGCTAAAGGCTGGCAGTTTCTAGCAATGGAGGTTTAGCTTGGGAGCTAAAGTCAGATGACAAGAAGTGATGTCATCCTGCAAGCTAACCCAGCAGTAACATTTGAGATATTAATTTAAGAACTCTCTGACCTAATGGCATCAGCTGGAAAACCCACTCACCACATCTGCCTTGCCTTACTCTGTAAGTAAGTTAACTAGGGTACAGTAATTTCTCTTATATACAGTTAGGAATATAATGAAATATAGCTTAAACATTTTCTTTATTTATTTGACACTGTCCTGCAATGTTGTTTTACTTATTTCCTGTGATTTTGAACTGTGATGTAACTGTGATTATTTGCTGAGTATTTTCTTGTTCTTTTATTATTTATTATTAAATATATTTAAAACTATCATTGTGGCTGTTATATGTGACACATATTTAAGTTCTGAGAATACTTGCATATGTATTTGATGAGATGGTGGGACGCTCCTAATAACCTTGCTCTTGGTCAAACTACCATTTGGATTAATAGTAACATTACACAGTAATATTGGACACCCTTTGTTAAGGGCCTTAAAGTAGCTGATAAGGAGAGTGGTGGTAGTCAAAACTACCTTATAATTTGGGAAGAAGGGGGCACAGCTAGTAAACCTGTGGCAGCCTTTCCCAGGTGTGTGTGTGTTTGTGTATAAATCAAATCTCAAAGGGTGTGTGTTCAGCTACTTGGGCAGAGACATGAAGTACTGGCTGGACAGAGAGGATGCTTTTACTGTATCAAAGTGATTATTGTGATTTTAAGTTAGATATTATCTACATGCACTGTTCTTTATGACATTCTTTTATGTACCCTAGTTTGTAATGTGTCTTTAAATGTGGAATAGCTGTTAATTAATTCATTAAGGGCTGTATATAAAGGATTGTCTCAAGTTGGTATGCTCATCTGATGAAGTTACTGACGAAAACACGGTGATCCAGTTAAGGTGTTATTTTTGTTTGTGTGCTCATTAAAGTTGGTTTTGCTATCTGGTGAACTCTCCATTGTCTTATTTCTTGGTATATCTTGGTTCATAAGTTCATAGGTAGGTACTAGGCTATTGGCCCTAGGGCCTATATAAGCCTAGCCAAATGGTACCCTGACTTTTGCCACCAAAGAAAATTATTTTCCTGTGCCCCTGTCAAGCAGAGCCACAGAAGTGATCCCGGGGTGAATTTCCTATCTCCCATCCAATCATCAAGATTTTTATTGAAGAGTGCCAATGAGGAGCTTTGTTTGATATAGACAGGTAGTTTGTTCCAGAGTATGGGAAGTCTCTGAGTCAGGAATCTATACCTCCAGCATGTTCTGATTATTGTGTTGACAAGGTTTAGGTCCCTAGAGCGTGTAGCTCAGAGGGATTGGGATTTCTTTACGTGGAGCATGTCCAACAGCTCTGAGTTTGACATAGCTTTGTATGTTAGGCAGAGATTGCCTCTGAGTAGACGATATGCGACAGAGTAAAGCTAGAGTTTTTTGAGATGGTTTGCGTAGGGCATATGTTTGAGGCCGGTAATCCTGTGGCCTTTCCAGTTGTTGTAGATGTCTTGTGAGGTACATGCCAAAAGGGGCATTGTACTCTATAATGGGTCTAATGAGTGATGAGTAGAGGAGAACAATGACCTCATTTTTCCTGGATGAGAAACCTTTTGTGATGAGGTGTGCCACGTAGAAGGATTTCCTGACTACTGTGGTGATGTGATTATTAAAGGAGTGACTACTGTCCACCTGTGTCCCAAGGTCTCTTATCACACTTTCAGTGTTAAGTAGACTACTGCCTATGTGGTAGTTCATGGGTACATTGTTTTTACCAAAAGGGATGACAATGCACTTTTTGGCATTGAGCTTGAGGCCATGGCTTTGACACCACACATCTGTCTCAGTGAGGCCCTTTTGTAGGATGTCCACATCGTTAGAAGATTTGATTATGGCTCCTAGTTTGCAGTCATCTGTGAACTTTGTTAGCCAAAGACCTTCTGTGTTAGCCTGTACTTCAGTGAAGTAGATACCAAACAGGAGAGGACCTAGGACTGAACCCTGTGGTATTCCTCTTGTCACTGGTCTGAAGTTGGATTTAGAGTCTGCTTCTTTCACAGTGTGGGTTCGGTCAGTGAGCCAGTTTTCAGCTCATCTTGTGACATAGGGATTTATACCTAGTTTAGTGAGTTTGTCTATAATTCCAGAGTGGTGGATGGTATCGTAAGCCTTGGCGAGATCTAGATAGGCTGTGTGTACCACCTTACCCTCATCTACAGCTTTGGTGACCACTTCAAAGAAGTCTATCAGGGTTAGGAGACATGATCTGCCTTTTACAAACCCGAACTGGGTAGGGTCCAGAGTTTGGAGATTACCAATGTCATTGTTTATAAGTTCCATGATGATACGCTCCATAGCCTTGTAGACCAGGCTCATCAGGCTAATGGGGCAGTAGTTGCCGGGGTCCATGGTGGCTCTCCTTTGTGGAATGGGATAACCGTTGCTGTGCACCATTCAGTGGGCACAAAGCCTGAGGTGAGGCTATGATTGAACATGGTACTTAGGTGGGGTGCCAGTCCGTTCTGTAGTTCATGTAGAACGCAGCCTGGGATGTTGTCAGGTCCCATGGATGCTGTGTTCTTGGCTTTGGAGAGTGTGTTTTTTACCTGTGCAGCCATGATTACAGGTACTTTGTACTCTTCCGGTATAGAGATGGGCCCTTTAGGGGATGAGACAGGGGTAAAGTTAGCACTGAACCTATCTGCCAGGATGTTGGTAATATCAGTTGGTTCTGTATATTTAGTGCCATTGTGCTGTAACTCAGAGCAGATCTGAGTGTTGCCATTGAGATTCTTGACATAGCTATAGAATGCTTTGTGGTTGTCTTTAGAATCAGTGGCAATTTTGTTTTCGTAACTAGCTTTGGAGGATTTTATGAGGGATCTCAGCTTCTTACTGAATCTGACCACAGAGTTCCTTCAAACATGGGATTTTACTCTTTTTTGCAACAGTTTCTTCTGTTGTAGAGTTTGTTTATAGCAGGGAACCACCAGATTGCCTTCCTTTTTTGGAGGATAGCATCTTGGTTCTATCAGGGATTGCATGATCCATGCACTCATGTAAGTGCTTATAAAGTGCAATTGTATAGGATTCAGCAGTCATATCTCTATTGTCCATCAGCATGGGTGTCGGGAAATTTGCCACTTCTGTCTTAAGAAGTGTGAAGCTGGCTTTGGAGAAATTTTTTACGGTGGTTTCCCTAATGGGGGGGTGGGGCTGGGATGTGGATGTCTATGGTGATTTTGCTTGTGGTAGGATCTGACCAACGAGGAATTGATCTCTGGTGTGGAACACCGGTTGCCCATGTTGGTAATGACCTGGTCTAGGATATTGCTACCCCTGGTGGGGGTGTGGATAGGTTGATCCAAGGCATTAGAATTTATAAATTCCAGAAAACATTGAGCACAAGAGTTGGTACATGAGTAGTTTTCCCAGTTAATGGTGGGGTAGTTGAAATCGCCCATTATTAGGGTGTTAGGTTGTACCCTAATATTTTCCAGTGTATCAAGAAATGAGGAGTGGGAATCCTGGGGCATGGTGGGGGATCTGTAGCAAGCTACAATTTGCATTGCGGTCTTGACCAGAGCTAGTTGCACTTGGATAATCTCAGATGCATTATGCTGAGCAACTAGCCAGGAGGTGTGGATATCCTTAATGAATATGGACAACCCTCCGCATTTAGTGCTTCGGTCCAAGTTAAGTGGCCGAAAGGTGTGGTATGAATTATAGCCTGATAATGCAGGGGTGCTCTCTGGAGCCTTGAACCATGTCTCTGTCACTGCACAGATGTCAAAGTTCTCCATTTTAAGGAGTGCTTTGAGTGAGTGCATTTTGAGGAATAAACTTCTAGCATTGAATAGCATTACCCTCAGATTTTGCTTGCTTTTACCTGTTATGGTGGTGAATTTCTCATTTGAATCTTGCCTAAAAAAGGCACTATAGGGGTGGAAAGAGCCTTAGCCAGTATCCAGAATTCCAAGGGCGACAGGTGCAGGCCATCTCTGGCAAAGCATCGTGGTTTGTCGATCATGTCATCCCAGGCAGACAGATACTGGATCCCCTTAGAATGACACCAGAAGCTTAGCCAATTGTTGAAGTCAATCATTTTGTCCTTGTACTGTGGTATCATTCTGGGTGATGGCAGGATGATACTCAGGGCTAGGGTCATACCTGCCTGGGCTACAAGATCAGAATGCTCCTCCATGTCTCTTTTCATGTAGTCCAGGGAGGTACGTCTCAGGTCATTCATACCAACATGGACAATGACAGAGTCATATTTCTACATGCTGTGGAGTGACCTGAGTGCATGCGTTATGTGGCGGATCCTGGCACCTGACAGGCAGCTGACAGTGAATTTTTCCTTGTTTAGCCTGGTGAGTGGAACATCAGTGTGCCTGACTATAGAGTCACCTATGACTGGAGTGTTAGGTACGTTGTTATGCCTTATGGGCTGTGGTTGAGTGGCACACTGAGTTTGTGGCCTATGTGTCATTTGGGTTGTGCTGGGGGGTGGAGGTTTGCTTGCTTTTCTGCTTTGGAGGTCCCTGTTGCTTGGGTAAATTTTTTTTGAGAGCCTCCATGATTGTAGGTGTGTGTTTTGTGTTTCTATGTGTGTGTTTTGGTGGTGTAGGTTTTGAGGGACTATGTGATGAGTGTGGCATGGTGTAAGTGTTTACCTTCTCCTCTTGACTGTCTAGTCCAGTCTTGGGTGAAGAGAGCTTTGCTTCCAGTTTGGTTATATAAGTGCATCTCTCACAGGTTGTAGTGTTGGGTGGTAGGAGAAGAGGGTTGTCTGTGTACATGAGGCAATTGCTGCATTGCCCCAAGATGCCCAGATTCATCAGGTACACAGGAGAAAACACCACTCAAGCTTCCAGTATACTAGCAGCAGTACCTTGCTCATACATCTGTCAACTTTCAAATGAGTCTAATGAGCTCTTTGCTGCTTGGTAGTTGAAATATTTAGAGACACATGAAAAATATGAAAAATACAAATAAATAGTATCTGGAGAATTTTTAACACTTGTCAGTTTGCAAAAGTCAGAGTTTGAGTACCATTGCAGCTGTGTTACACATCATGTAAACTTTAAGAAGAAATCTTTCAATGGCTTGAAAAGAAAATGGTTTTAGAGTTATGAATGTAAATGTGAACAAATACTGAAGATGTTCAAAAGTATCAGTAGGTTTGTGACCAATGTTCCTTTCCTCTCTTTTCCCATTATAAGTACTTTACATACTTTTCCCTTTTAAATAACTGCAAATGATGTATGTCTTCTAATTCTTCATTAATAGTATAATTTGACTTAATACCAAAGTGCAATTTTTCTAGTGGGAAAGTGGTGGGGTAAAAGGTGTTTCTGATTAGTGTTTCTAACTTGATGTTTTAGACTCTTTGTTTAGATACATTTAAACATTAATATAGTGTGTTAATGTTGTTTTATAGATAGCTAAATATAAGTTTATATATATATATATATATATATATATATATATATATATATATATATATATATATATATATATACTCTAGGTTCCTTTTTCCCCTCCCTCTGGCCCGGTTAACTGGTGGGTAAATGACTGAAATGTTATAATATGATTTCTGATATTTGGCAGATGTTGTTACTTCTAAATAGCTGATTTTATATGAAAGTATTAATTTTTTTATGATGATGTTTTGTGAGGAAACTGGTGCTCTGTGTGACTGTTCACATTGTGGAGATTCATGACATGCACTGACAAGACAGCTTGAGTATCTTTTATTTTTTTTGATTTCTGCAAACTCTAAAAGCTTCAAGATCTAAATTTCCCACAGAAAATGCTTTTCTCTTAACTAGAGACAACTTCTGTTGTGCATGAGCCTATTTAGATACTTTTTAACAAGTTTATGAAGCTGCAGCTTGAGGAAACAACAGTGATGACATCATTTGACCTTTTGAACTTGTTAAATGGTTGTACTTAGAATTCTTTTCTCTTGAAATTCTGTTACCCTTCACTAGAAACCTTAAAAGGTACATAATTAGTTCTGATAAAAGTGTTTAACTCCTTTGAAAATTCCAATTATCTCTTATAGATCCATTCATTCTGCAGATTCAATGACACTATTAGTAACTAAATGACATCAAGTGAACTAGGAGCTGCATTAGAAAACTCATTATGCATAAAAACATCAGACTTATGTTATACAACTAAACCTTTAGTAACCAAACAGAGGGTTGTGAGGCCCCCATTTTTTTCTTCTCTGTCTCTCTCTCCCCTTCCTGAAGAAAGACATCAACATAGATATTGTTAATACTTATGAGTAATAGGCATATAATTGCAAAATATAATAGTTATGTTGTAAAAAATGTTTTTATATATATATATGGGTCTACTTTAGAACACCGACACGCCAAAACACCGACGACGAGAACACAGAGACCAGAAGATTGACAACTGAGATGACCGACAGTTTAAAAGCCCGATGCTGAGAACACCGACATGTTAAGGTAAGTGTACGATAGTGACAGACTTTAGGGTTAGGGGAAGGTTAAGTGAGTTAAGTGAGTTAAGGTTAAGGTGCGGGTAAGGTAAGTGTGCGATAGTGACAAACTTTAGGTTTAGGGGTGGGTTAAGTGAGTTAGGGTTAGGGTGCAGGTTAGGTGAGTGTGTGATAGTGACGGACCTTAGGGTTAGGGTTTAGGTTAAGGTTAGTGCATAGATAGTTGTGTATGTAAGGTTTAATGTAGGTTTGTAAGGATTTTGGTGTGCTTGTGTTGTGTGTGTGTTTTTCGGAAAAGGTATTTGTTTTGTTTTGTTGATTGTCGGGATTGTGGTTCGTCGGCCATGTGACGTTTCCTGCTTTTGAACTGTCGATCTTCCGGTCTCAGTGTTCTCGTTGTCGGTGTTTTGGCATGTCAGTGTTCTAAAGTAGACCCTATATATATATATATATATATATATATATATATATATATATATATATATATATATATATGTATATATATATATACACACACACACACACACACATATATATATATATATATATATATATATATATTCATCAGATCCTTCCATGAAAAATGTTAGCTAGATGACTGACAAAATGGTTAAATTATCAGATGTTTCTTGAAAAGTCTTGGAAATAATGACAATATATATATATATATATATATATATATATATATATATATATATATATATATATATATATATACCAACTTCACACTTCTTAAGACAGAAGTGGCAAACTTCATGACACCCATGCAGACGGACAATAGATGTATGACTGTCGAATCCTAAACAAATGCACTTTATAAGCACTTACACGAGTGCATGTATCATGCTATCCCTAATAGAACCAAGATGTTATCCTCCAAAAAAAAGGAAGCCAATCTGGTGGTCCTCTGCCATAAACAAACGCTACAACAGAAGAAAGAAACTGTTGCAAAAAAGAGTAAAATCCCATGACTAGAGGAACTCCCTGGTCAACCTCAGTATGAAGCTGAGATCCCTCATAAAATCCTCCAAAGCTAGTTACGAAAACAAAATTGCCACTGACTCTAAAGACAACCACAAAGCATTCTATAGCTATGTCAATAATCTAAATGGGAACACTCAGATCTGCTCTGAGTTACAGCACAATGGCACTAAATATACAGAACCAACTGATATTGCCAACATCCTAGCAGATAGGTTCAGTGCTAACTTTACCCCCTCTCACCCCCTAGAGGGCCCATCTCTATACCGGAAGAATGCAAAGTTCCTATAATCATGGCTGCACAGGTAAAAAACACACTCTCCAAAGCCAAGAACACAGCATCCATGGGACCTGACAATATCCCAGGCTGCATTCTACATGAACTACAGAATGAACTGGCACCCTACCTAAGTACCATGTTCAATCATAGCCTCACCTCAGGCTTTTTACCCACTGAATGGTGCACCACGATGGTTATCCCACTCCACAAAGGGGGAGCCACGACGGACCCCGGGAACTACTGCCCCATTAGCCTGATGAGCCTGTTCTGCAAGGCCATGGAACGTATCATTGTGGAACTCATAAACAAAGACATTGGTAATCTCTAAACTCTGGACCCTACCCAGTTTGGATTTGTAAAAGGCAGATCATGTCTCCTAAACCTGATTGACTTCTTTGAAGCAGTCACCAAAGCCATAGATGTGGGTAAAATGGTTCACACAGCTTATCTAGATCTCGCCAAAGCTTTTGACACCATCCCCCACTCTTTAATTATAGATAAGCTCACTAAACTAGGTATAAATCCCTATGTCACAAGATGGGTTGCCAACTGGCTCATGGACAGAACCCACACTGTGAAAGTAGCGGATTCCAAATCCGACATCAGACCAGTGACAAGTGGAGTACCACAGTGTTCAGTCCTGGGTCCTCTCCTGTTTGGTATCTACTTCTCTGAAGTGCAGGCCAACACAGAAGGTCTTTGGCTAACAATGTTTGCAGATGACTGCAAACTAGGAGCCATAATCGAAACTCCTAACGATGTGAACAAACTACAAAAGGGCCTCACTGAGACAGATACCTGGTGTCAAAGCCATGGCCTGAAGCTCAATGCCAAAAAGTGTATTGTCATCCCCTTTGGTAAAAACTCTGTACCCATGAACTACCACATAGCTGGTAGTCTACTTAATGCCGAAAATATGATGAGACCTTAGGACACAGGTGGACAGTAGTCTCTCCTTTGATAATCACATCGCCACAGTGGTCAGGAAATCCTTCTACATGGCTCATCTCATCACAAAAGGATTCTCATCCAGAAAAAAAGAGATCATTGTTCCCCTCTACTCATCACTCATTAGACCCATTATAGAGTACAACGCCCCCTTTTGGTATGTACCTCACAAGACATCTACAACAACTGGAAAGACCACAGAAATACCTCACAAAGAGGATTACTGGCCTCAAACAGATGCCCTATGCAGACCGTCTCAAAAAACTACAGCTTTACTCCATTGCATATCGCCTACTCAGGGGCAATCTCTGCCTAATATACAAAGCTATGTCACCCCAGAGCTGTTGGACATGCTCCACTTAAAGAAATCCCAATCCCTCCGAGCTACATGCTCTAGGGACCTAAACCTTGTCACCACAATAAACAGAAAATGCTGGAGGGATAGATTCCTGTCCCAGAGACGTCCCATACTCTGGAACAGACTACCTATCTATGTCAAACAGAGCTCCTCATTAGCACTCTTCAAGAAAAATCTTGATGATTGGATGGGAAATGGGAAATTCACCCCGGGGATCACTTCTGTGGCTCTGCTCGACAGGGGCACAGGAAAATAATTTTCTTGGGTGGTGAAAGCCAGGGTACATTTTTGGCTAGGCTTGTATGGGCCCTAGGGTGGATAGCCTAATACCTACCTATGAACCTATGAACCTATATATATATATATATATATATATATATATATATATATATATATATATATATTTATATGGATCCCTATCAATCACATGGTCGACAGGCCATATGATCGACACTCATTTGGTCGACAGTTCATTTGGTCGACAAGCAGTTTTAACTATATATATCAACTCCAGGGTAGCACAACATTGGGGAGGGGGTCAAATCTGCCTGTCGACCAAATGAATTGTCGACCAAATGAAAGTCGATCAAATGGCTTGTCGACTATTTCAGGTAGACCCATTTATATATATATATATATATATATATATATATATATTATATATATATATATATATATATATATATAAATATATATATATATATATATGTGTATATATATATATATATATATATATATATATGTATGTATATATATATATATATATATATATATATAGATATATATGTTTTTATACTATATTCTAAGCAGAGATGGATAATTTGTGTCATTTGGTATTGGAGAGGTGCTAGATAGATGGTTTAGTTAAGTTTTTAACTAAACCAGAAACTTTATATCTCATGTATGTGTTTGGAAATAGATTGGGGATTTTGAAAGTAGTGCTTAAGACACATTATACATCCATGATAAGTAAGTTTTCAGTAGATTTCAAGTCAACGTGGAAGAAAGGTCTTTCAGTTAGTAATAACATACACATTATAGTCAATGGCTTATAAATGTTTATCATTAAGTATTAATGGTTTGAACAATAATGTCAAAAGAGCTGGTTTGCTTAAATATATCAAAATGCATAAAGCCCAGATCATCTTTTTACAGGAAACCCATCTATTAAAAAAAGATCTGCAAAAATACTCATTCAACGGCTATACCATTCTGGCTGATTCATGTTTTAAGACCAAGAGAAGGGGCACAGTTATTCTACGGAAAAATACTAATAGTATGCCAAGAATTATAGATACAATTTCAGATAAAGATGGCATGCTAAGCATGGTTATTTTGGAAATTAATATGAAGTATTATACTTTGATTAATACATAACGGATACCAGGAGTGAGTACTAAATATGTTGAGAAATATCTGGACCTGATTACTTTAAATGCAAAAGGGGAAATTATAGCAACAGGTGATTTTAACTGCCTATTATCAGGCAATGATACTTCTAAAAATGGTAAAATAAAACTAACATCTCAAGCCAAGAAATTAAATGACTTTACAAACCAGCTGGATCGTAGAGATATACATGGTCTAAGAGAAAATTATTCCTTATTCTATACTCAGTATTCATATTGGTTTGATACACAAACATTGACAAGGTCTTTATATCAAATAATATATACTCTAAAATAAATGATGTATCTATAATGACGTGTCCACTTTCGGACCATAATGCTATAAACTTTACATTAACTATACATAGAAATGATTTAAGATTTCTACAGAGAATTCCTGCTTATATAACTAAGTTAAATGACTTTAGGGAATGGATAATGAAAGAAATACACATGTTTATGGAAACAAATGATAATGGTGAAGTGACTGATATTATACTATGGGATGCCTTTAAAGTTTATATATATGGTAGAATAAAGTCTTGGTACCTTAAAAAAGGAGAGAGTAGGACAGATAACTTTTAGACTTACAAAAAAACACAGAGAATATAAAAATGGATGCAAAATTAAGTAGCAAAGTAGCACATAATGAAATTTCTAAGTTAAATCAAAAATACTTAGAAGTTTTGAATCATAAGGTAGCCATAAACCTGGAAAATTTGAAATTACAATCCTATGCTGTAAATCCCAAATAGCTACATAAAATAACGGTAAGATCCCAAAAAATAAACAATCAAAATCTTATTAATGAGATTAAATATAAAAGTGGTGGTTCAGTTAAGAGTACATCTAACTTAATGGGCATATTAGAAGTGTTCAAAAACTACTATAAAGATATAAATAATAACACACATTTGGAGACAGATAATGTAATAAATACTTTTATTCAAGAAAATATAACTACTAAGGTGTCAATGCAACAAAACAACATATTAAATAAACAAATAACACTAACAGAAGTGAAAGAGCAAGTAAAATATTTAAAAGATAATAAAGCTCCATGACTGGATGGAATACTTCCTGAACTATATAAGATTTTTCCTGAATATATAATAAAAAAATGATGAATGCCTTTACTATGGTTAAGCAAAAATGAATAACACCCCCATCGTGGAAATACTCAATTATCTCCCCCATATTAAAAGAAGGCAAGTACCCCAAATCTTATGATTCATATAGGCCAATTTCGCTACTAAACACTGATTATAAAATTTTCATGACAATATTACCTAATAGGATAAAGAAGATATTACCTAATCTAATACATAATGATCAGACAGGGTTCATTCTTCATAGAAAAGTGCAAGATAACATTCTTAAATTACTATCATTAATAGGCATTGCATGCAAATACAAAAAACAACTATTATCAGCCTAGACATAGAAAAGGCTTTTGATTCTGTTAGTTGGTCTTATCTACAAAGAATTCTGATTGGTTTTGAATTATCCTCTGATTTTGTCAACTTATTAATGAAAATTTATAGTGAGGCACAAGCTTATGTGAAAATCGGATCATGTGTATCCTCACCACTAGAAATCCTCAAGGGAACTAGACAATGTTGTCCTTTGTCACCATTATTGTTTGCTCTTTCAATGGATCCTTTTAATACATATATCAGAAACAAGCAAAATATAAAAGGTGCTCAAATTAATAAGGACTATTGTCCTAATATACAATTATTTGCTGATGATACATTGTTAATGTTGGGTGATTTGATGGTTCTATGTGTGATGTTATAAATACCTTAAGCACGTTTGAAAGAACTTCAGGGCTTAAATTTAATCATAATAAATTCAAAACATTACTAATTAACAAAAGGATCAACAAAAACCTAAGAAAGAATAGCCTGTTTAATTGGGAGAATGATGTATTAAAATATTTGGGTGTCAGTATAAAGAGTACATGGAAAGAGTCTGTTAAACTAAACTACAATAATTTATTAACCACCATTAGTGAACTAATCAAAAGATGGAATAAAATGTTCTTCACAATGGAGGATAGACTCCCTTTAATTAAAATGATAATTTTACCTGATTTTTTTTATATACAGTCATTGATATTACCCCCTCCCAAAAACATATTTAAAAAATTAGATTCCATACTACTTAAATTTTCATGGTTCCCCTTAAAACCTAGGATTGCACATAAATGGCACATTAGAGCTTGAAACAGTAATGGGATAGCATTCTGTAGCTTAGATCTTTATTCCAAATCAGTTATAATTAATGTAATATTACATTGGATCACACCTACCTATATATCTTACTGAAAAACAATACCCAAGATTCATATAACTGATGTCAGAACTATAGAAAATAAATATAAGGAACAATATGGAATAAGTAGAGTTAATTGGCTTTTACATGAATTTTGTTTATTTAATAAGAAGTTTGATCATTTTTTATGGCAGTAATCAAATATTTAATAACTTTAAAAATATAATCGATTGTTATTACAGCATTAAACAATTTCTGTTTCTTATATTCCCTATAGCATACTCTCCTGATTGCCTAGATTCTTTCAACATCAATGTAATGCAAAAATTAAAGGAAATTAACTTGATAATCTGGCATCAGTTTATTGAAAATAAGAGTATTAAACCACTAAACACTCTTTTATATAGTTTTGATAATAGTCAAGATGGTTGCTTATTCACTCATTACTGCAGTTTATAGAAAACAAAATGAGAGTATCAACCTAGAGACTGAATCTATACCTAGTTTGATTCAGCTTTTTATTAGGTGTCTTGAAAAGACAGATAATCAAAAATTAAGTATCTCACCTATCTATAAGATACTAAGAGAAGACACTCTAAAGTTTGATTCAGATTTTTGGAATTATTATGTAAAGATTAATGGAGAACAAATACCTGATGAATACAAAAAATTGTGATTGAATGCTACGTATGGTACCTCTTCTTCATTAGGGTCTATGTCATACAATCAAACTTCTAAAATTTCGAATACCATATGTTCGAACTTGGAAGTTCAAAATATGACAACATCGAACCCTCAGAACAGCAAATATTTTCCCGGGAAAAAAGTTTGCTGTTCCAAAAAACACACACACAACACAAGCACACCAAAAACCTAATAAACCTACACTACACCTTACATACACAACTATCTATGCACTAACCTTAACCGCAGCCCTAACCCTAAGGTCCGTCACTATCGCACATTTACCTTACCCGCACCCTAACCCTAAAGTTCGTCACTATCGCACACTTACCTTACCCATGCCCTAATCCTAAAGTCTGTCACTATCGCACACTTACCTTACCTGCACCCTAACCCCAAAATCCGTCACACTCACACACTTACCTTAACCCAATCCATACCTTTCGCACCACACTACGGAAAATGTCGAAGTCACGGAAACAGCCAACTGAATTCTTTCCCTAGGAAAGAATTCAAATTTCCGCAGCTTTGACATTTCTATTTTTCAAACTTCCCCTTTCAAACTTCCAGCATTCAATATTTAAAACGGTTGATTAAATAACAGGTACCCCTTCATTATATTGGATGTTGTATACATGGAAATTTATGAATAGGAGTTTCTATACTCCACATAAAATAAATATTATACTCAAAAACAGTGAAAGTAAATCTTGGAAATGTGATGAATTACTAGAGGCCAACTGGGTTCACAAGTTCATTGAATGTAGAAATGTTGTTCAGTACCGGAAAGACTTCAGATATTTTGTAAATGCTTTATGGTCTCATAACTGTCATATTTCTAACTCACCAATCCTATTCAGTTTTCCTATACCTAATGTAATACCTAAATCTCAGATTCAATTACTCTGGTTAATTCTTGCAATTGCCAGAAAAGTTATTTCTTTGAACTGGAAAAGTAAACAAGATTTGATGTTTAAAGATTTTATTAATTTAGCAAAAGTTGTTTGTAAAAAGAACTGCAGACTATTTGTTATAGAACTCATAACGTTACTCATAAAAAAAAATAGCATGGCAAAAATTGGAAAACCTTTTGAACAAATACTGATAACTTCTCATGGATAAAATGATTGTTTATCATGGATGAATGTAAATATTGTAAACAGTTTTGTTATTGTTTTATTGTATTTGTTATATGTACATTTGCATATGTTTACAATGAAAACAAAATAAAGATGTTTTTGAAAAAAAAAAGAAGTATCAGTAGGATGATCCTTTTGAAATGCCTGCAGGCAGCAACAAAGTTTAATGTGTATTTTAAAGTAGAAACAAAATGTACAAACTAATACAAAGAAGAATAAGGTTCATTGTTGAGATTTATCTTCACAAGGTGGGATAAGGAGTTAAACCACTGGTCGCTCATTTCATTTTTCCACAAAATCCATTCTGGATTCAGGTGTTCATTTCATTTCTTTTTTCTTTTTTTTTTCTAGACAGACAGTCCTGTTGCTCTCCAAATGTGGATGCTACTGAAAAATGTCAGGCAGCCTACAATAAAAGTGTAATGAGCCAAAGTCAAATATGCTCTTTTAGTTTTCATTCTTTGGCTTCTGCCGCCTTTATTTGGTATCTGAGTTTTTATTCAATTCAGGGACACTATTTTCATAGGCAGACACCCTACCACTATGACACAAGGATATAGTTCCTTAGCAAATGTTTCTGCACAATTCTAAATCCTCAAGTATTATCCAAAAGCAAGAAAAGCTTTATTCATCTGATAAAGGACAAGCAGCATAATATTTCAATTTGAAGTGTAGTAAGTGACAGTCTAGTAAAAATCAATAACAGTAACAGCCAAAGTAGAATTTTGTCAAGATTACATAGAATTTTGTAAAGATTGTAGTTTCTCTCTGATAAATTGTTCAAAGAGTAGTAGCTACTGAGAGCAAAATGTATCCCTATTTCAAATATTTCTAATGTGTATTGCCACTGCAGCATTACATAAGTAAAAATGTTAATTTCAACTCGGCTATTTACAATAGATCTAAAGGGAATTCTTTATTTAAAAGTAATCTTGACAAAGACTTGACAGAGAGATTGGTTTCTAACTCGGTGTAATCCTAGCCTATGGAATACGTTACCAATACAGAATAAACAAAGCATTACAAGGGCTACTGTATGTTTAAGGCTAATGTAGATAACTTGATGGGTGCACATAAATTTAAACCAGGGTTATTATATACAGCCCTGCTCAGCTTGGGAGGTGAGTACTAGTAAGTACTTGTAACGTGTGGCAAGAACGTTTAAGTGTGTCTGCCTAAAAGTGTATATGGAAAGGCAGTGTATTGTCTCCTTGACTGCATGCTTAGTATGGTCTTAAATTCCAATGTTTCTATCTTCTATAAACTCTTTAATAAACTCAGTTAATGCCATACCATTCCCCTGGGTGGAAACAAACGTGCTTCATCTCTAACAGTTCAGTTGTTTACATTGTGCAACAATAAACTGCTATATCCTTTATTCTGACATTTAGTGTTTTCTCTGATTACAGATTTTTCTGAATATGTTGTGGTTTGGGTGTATATGCATTATTTGTACTCAGCAGATTCCTTCTTTCTGTTAATGACAGAGTTAATAGCTTACATTTTACTCCATCTTTTTTTTCTTTCTGAATGAATGAGTAATAACATTTTCAAACCTACCACTTTCAAGTACACTAAACAAATAAAATGTTTATATCACCCAAGAGTCATACACAGTGCAATGATTACTAACAATGTGCTATTCTTCATTATCATGATCCTTCACTGAGCTATGCTGTGCAACCTCAACGTAACTTTCAGTGCTAATGCAGAACTAACTTTCACAAATTACTGTTTTCTCACATAGTCCCTCTACCAGTTAGTGCCATGATATTTTTCTTTTATACCATCATTTTTACCTTTATGAATCCCCAGTTATCATCATTTAGAAGGGAATTTGTCTATTTTCATTTCAAACAATCATGCTACATTTTACTCAATTGGCTGTACTAGTGTGTAAGAACAATACAGATGATTGCCTGCTAACTAAGAAGAAAGGATACATAATTATATGCAATTTTAAATAATTTTATATATATGTTTTTTCCTTAGAACAATGCTACTACTAATGCTTACCACATTGTGCAAGCTGTAGCAATTTGCTGTGACAGCACTAACCAAGCAGTCCCTGGAGCCAGCTTTTCAGTCTGTAGTTTATGGTACAAAAGTGAACACAAAATAATAACTTCCTTGCCAAAAAGGGTAGTGATGTGCAATACCTGTTTTTCTTTCACTAGTGATCTCACTCAAAGTGGAAATAAAATTAGCACTGCACAATTATCAGTCAATTCTTCTACTTGCAGAATAGACAATGGGTCAAATTTAGGTATGCTATTTAATTTTCAGAAATCATTGGCGCTATCCTTTTATGTTCTGGGCAAACTGCACAAACATTTCTACATCTTCATAATTCCATACCAGTAAAATCTAAAGTCATGCATTTTGTCTTCCCCACTCACAAGTGACCAAAAGTGACCACATTAAATGCTGCATGGGCTAACTTTGTTACAGGTGTCTCAAAACAACTAGGGACTAATAACTGACAGTATCTGTTATTTTCTCTGGATCCTCTATAGACCAGTTTGTTTTCTTAGATCAATATATAGTTATGAAGGTGAGCTAATCTGTTTTGTAGTTTGCACTTCTTTTAGTCACATTTTATCAAGTCTAGTTAATATAGTTTCTTCCTTCTTAGCTTTCTTGAAATTGGCATTAATTATGTGGAGGTCATTCAGGTCAACATTATTTTTCTCAGTACTTTGATGTGAAGCTTGCCCCTTACAATAAATGCAGATATAAGTTACTCCCTTTTATCTATTTCATCTGTTAAGTAACTCAGAAAAACATAGTTTCTTCTACCTGGCATACTGAAAGTGTCCCTTTCCCTATTTTAGCAGTCGTCTTACCTTCTTTACCTTAAGACTCCTGTTTCTGTTTCATACGGGGTCTCTCCTTTGGTATAGCAAGGTGAAAGCTGAAAACTCTCTTCATATTCCCCTTTACATGTTCCTTCAATATGAAATTCATCTATTTCTTCATCAGTGTCTGTATTAATGATGGGTCCTTTCTCTGTCCATTTTCATACTGACCTCTTTTAACACTTTAACTACTGGAGTATTTTCTCAAGGCTCAGCATCAGATTTATCTACTACTTTCACACAGAGCTGAATTTTATTTCCTTTTGTGTCTTCTAATCTAACACATTTTCCTTTACTGTTTATATATAGTTCTGGTAAAATATCCACTTGAACTTACCCCCCTCATATCTTTCATTGATCTTATAACAGGGCAAATCTTGATAATTTATCACACCATGTAATTTGTTAGGCACTAGAGGAAATGGCTGCGTGTAACAATTTGAATAAAACAGTTTGCACTTTTCCTGCATTGCAGGGTAATCCCTTCTGTCTCAACTGGCACATATTTCTTTGATTTTCTGTTTAGTCATTGTTTAATATATTGTGCTCTTACTAAAGTAATCACTCTCCCTGCTTCCTACAATTCTTATTTCTCATTTCCTTATACAACAGTAACACTTTGACAAGATTAGAAACAGTGCATATCAAACTGCAGTTCTAGCATTTGAAGTTTCACCATTATCATGAGAACAGCTTGTTTCTATCAATCTCTTTAAGAACAGTATTGCAATTATTAATGATGCAGTATTTTCCTATATGTCCTTTTTAATCATTTAAAATAAACTAACCCACATGGCAACATTTTCCATGTTTGTTGACTGGAGTTCCCCTTTTAAATTTATCTACAGCTAAAATTTCTACAAAATTTTACTTTCATTAGTTACATGATGCTCTAGCCACAATCTTATCATATTCATTAATTAGCCACCTATGACCTTATAATTCTTTCTATACTTAAAGCAAAGCTGTGATGTTTAAATGACTGCACCTCATGTAAGGCTAATCCTAGGCCGGATCTCATTCTTTATATTTCTGATAGCTGCTTGCAGCAGTATCTCCAAGGCCCTTGCATGCTCTAGTGTGTCATGTATCAGAATGTGGGACAGTATCCTGGCCTTCTCAGTGTGGGGCTGGATTTCCCCCTTCACATATCTTGCCAGTGCTGCCAAGTACACCTCCACATCCTCTTGCTTTCAAGTTATTTTTAGAGTTTACTAGTTTTTGAGATTCCCAGCAAGATGGATAGTTGGCTTTTTTACAGTGAATATTTGTTGTAGGAAGCTAATCAGGATCTGATCTTTCTTTACTGAAGAGCTGCAACAAAATTCACTAAAGTCTCAGTTATATTTTTCATTCTGAACAGAACATTACAGCTAAACCTTTAGTACACACACACAAACACACACACACACACACACACACACACACACACACACACACACACACACACACACACACACACACACACACGTGTGCATTGACAGCAACCAATATCATAGGATCACGGGATCAAAGGAGATTACTAGACTATCAACCTGGAAGTCATTTTAAGCCTAACCATTTCAACCCATATAATACCATAGAGGTACTAGTCAATACCCAAGATTGCATTTAGTGATGACTGCCCATGTCCAGGAGGGTTGTAGGCACTATCCCTGGTAAGAATTTATGGTGCCCCATCCACCCGTTCAGATTCCTCTTGAACAGAGTCATAGAGGTGCTCTGTTTCACATGAATTGGTAGCCTATTCCAAAGAAATGGCAGTCCCTGGCAGATAAATCTGTCACTCTAGCATGTCCCATTTAAGTCACAGGCAATATTTAAGTCCCTGGAATGGGTAGCCCTAGACTCATTTGATTTATGGATATGAAGTAAGTTCATTAGGATTTGGGTCTTGGACTTCTGTGTAGGCCAGGCATAAGTCTCCACTAAGAAGACTATACAATATGGAGTATAGTCACAGGGATTTTAGTCGGTCAATGTAAGGCACACACTGGAGGCCCTTGATCTTCTTTGTTAGCAACCTCTGACATCTCTATAATTGCTGCAGATACTTAGTATGGTACATACTGAAGGGGGATTTACACTCAATTATGGGCTGCATAAGTGCCAAGAATAGGGAAGTTATAACTTCTTTTGTTCTCAAGGCAATGCGTTTACTAATCAAGTGAGCTACTTGGAAAGCTTTCCTTACAATGGTAGACATGTGGTGGTTGAAGTTAAGGTAGCAATCAACCTGTGATCCCAGGTCATTTACTGCTTCATGGGTACTTTGGTTATTGTTATTAATTTGATAATGTGAAGGAACATTATTTGTGCCGAAGGGAATGATGATCAATTTCTTTGCATTCAGTTAGAGAGCATGACTAATACACCAGTCATTGGTCTGTGTGAGACCATCCTGTAGTATACTTACATCATTTAGGGATTTAATGATTGCACCTAGTTTGCAGTCGTCTGCAAAGTTGGTCAGCCACAACCCTTTAGTTTTGATCTGAACTTCTGAGAAGTATATACCAAACAGGAGTGGGCCCAGCACTGACCCCTGTGGCAACCCGCTGGTAACAGATATGTTGGCTGATGTGGAGTCACACACTTTGAAAGTGTGTGTCCAGTTTGTGAGCCAGTTGGCAACCCATCTTACAATGAAAGGGTTTACATTCAATTTGCTAAGTTTATCAGTAATGCCTCAATGTGCGATTGTGTTGAAAGCCTTTGCGAAGTCGAGGTTTGTTTTATGCACAGATTTGCCATCACCAGTGGCCTTGGTCACACTTTCAAAGAAATCCACCAGATTTAACAGGCAGGATCTGCCCTTCATGAAGCTGAATTGTGTAGGGTCCAGTGTTTGGAGGTTCATAGGTTCATAGGTTGGTACTAGGCTATTGGCCCTAGGGCCTATACAAGCCTAACCATAACAATTCCCTGGATATTTCTTCCCACAATATTTACTTCCCTGGACCCCTGTCTAGCAGGGCGACTGACATGATCCCTGGGGTGAATTTCATATCTCCCATCCAATCATCAAGGTTCCTTTTGAAGAGGGCCAAGGAGGCGCTCTGCTTGTCATGTATGGGCAGTCTATTACAGAGTATGGGGAGTCTCTGGGTCAGGAACCTATCTCTCCAGCATGTTTTGTTCATTGTGATGACAAGGTTTAGATCTCAGGAGCATGTGGCTCTGAAGGATTGGGATTTTTTTTAAGTGGAGCATGTCCAACATCTCAGTGTTTGACATGGCCTTGTGTTATGCAGGGATTGCCTCTGAGTAGACGATTTGCCACAGAGTATAGCTGGCGTTTTGTTAGATGGTCAGCCTATGGCATCTGCTTTAGGCCTGTGATTCTTTTAGTGAGGTATTTCTGCGGCCTTTCCAGCTGTTACAGATGTCTTTACATACCAAATGGGGGGTTATACTCTATAATGGGTCTAATGAAGGCTGAGTACAGTGGGACAATGACCTCCTTTTTCCTGGATGAAAAGCCCTTAGTGATGAGGTGTGCCACATAGAAGGATTTTCTGACTGTTGCGGCGATGTGGTTATTGAAGGTGAGACCACTGTCCACCTGTGTCCCTAAGTCTCTCATCACACTTTCGGTGTTTAGTCTACTGCAGCCTATGTGGTAATTCATGGGTATATGGCTTTTCCCAAAGGGGATAACTATACATTTCTTGGCATTAAGCTTGAGCCCATGGCTCTGGCACCAAGCATCTGTTTCTGTAAGGCCCTTTTGTAGAATATCCACATCATTTGGGGATTCAATAATGGCTCTCAGTTTGCAGTCGTCTGCAAAATTTGTTAACCAGAGTCCCTTAGTGTTGGCCTGTACTTCAGAGAAATAGATGCCAAACAAGAGCGGTCCCAGGACTGAACCCTGAGGTATTCCACTTGTCACTTGTCTGGAGCTGGATTTGGAGTCAGCTTCTTTTACAGTCTGGGTTCTGTCAGTAAACCAGTTGGCAACCCATCGAGTGATGTAGGGATTTATGCCCAGCTTAGTAAGTTTATCTATGATTCCAGAGTGGGGGGTGGTGTTGAAGGCCTTGGCGAGGTCCAGATAGGCTGTGTGGACTGCCTTACCCTTGTCCACAGCTCTGGAGACTGATTCAAAGATGTCAATCAGGTTCAGGAGACAAGATCGGACCTTCACGAACCCAAACTGGGTGGGGTCCAGTGTTTGAAGGTTGCCAATTTCTTTCTTTATAAGTTCCATGATAATGCGTTCCATGCCCTTGCAGATCAGGCTTGTCAGACTGATGGAATTGTGGTTCCCGGGATCCAAGGTGGATTCCCCCCCTTGTGGATTGGGATAACTGTAGCTGTGCACCACTCAGTGGGCACGAAGCCTGAGGTGAGGCTATGATTAAACGTGACACTTAGGTGAGGTGCCAGTTCATTTTGTAGTTCATGTAGTACACAGCCTGGGATATCATCGGGTCCCATGGATGCTATATTCTTAGCTTTGGAGAGTGCAGTATCTACCTGTGTGGCCGTGATTACCGGAATTTGGAAATCTTTTGGTATTGAGATGGGCCCTTTAAGGGGTGAGGGGGGTTGAGGTTGGCACTAAATCGACCTGCCAGGATATTGGCAATATCCTTGGGATCAGTATATTTAATGTCATTCTGTTGTAGCTCAGAGTAGATCTGAGCACTGCTATTTAGATTCTTAACATAACTATAGAATGCCTTGTGGTTGTCTTTGGAATCTTTGGCAATTTTATTTTCATAATTAGCTTTTGAGGATTTTATGAGGGATCTCAGCTTCTTACTGAGCCTGGTAAGGGAGTTTTTTTGCATTCTGGGATTTTCCTCTTTTTTGCAGCAGTTTCTTCCTTCTGTTGTTTTTGGCAGGGGACCACAAGATTGGCTTCCTTTTTTTGGAGGAGAGCATCTTGGTTCTAGTTGGGATGGCATGATTCATGCACAAGGATAACCATAAGGCTTTTTACATAGTGATGCATTCCATGGTCTTACAGATGAGGCTGGTCAGGCTTATGGGTCTATAATTTTCTGAGTCTGTTGCTAGGTCACTTGTGGAGGGGAATAAATGTAGCTGTTCTCCACTCCACAGGAGCAAACCCTGTAGTTAGGCTACAGTTGAAAAGGGTACTTACAGGTGATGCTAGTTCATGTTTTAGCCTGTTTAGAAAACAGCCTGGGATATCATCTAGTCCCAAAGAGGCCACGTACTTTGTCTTGGACAGGGCTTTGAGGACCTGCTCTTCAGATATGTAAGGTGGGGTTAAGTTTGGTGGAGGGTTTGTTGTAAGTTAGGAGGGGATAAGGTTGTGACATTTTCATCAAAACTATCCACTAGCAGGTTTGCTATCTCTGTGGGGTCAGTGTGTGTGATACCACTGGCCACCAGTTCTGCACATCCTTGGATCCTACCCTTTAGTTACCTACATAGCTGTAAAAGGCCTTATGGTTATCCTCTGCAGTACTTGCTAGGTTTCTCTCAAAGGAGCTCTTGGACAATTTGAGAAATTGTCCTATTTGCCTGTTAAGGCTGAGGATGGTGCTTTTACATTGCTGGGTCCTTGTCTTTGTTTTCTTGGACAGCAACTTTTTGTGTTTATTGTAGAGTTTGTTGATGCTGGAAGTCCACAATGGCAGCTTGATTTTACTTGGGGCTCTGGCTTTGACTATATCTGGTACAGCCGAGTTTATACACTTATGCAAGTGATTGTGCAGGGCTTTAGTGTAAGTTATGGTGTAATTACCTCTTCCAGCTTGGGGTTGGGACTTGGAATGCATTTATATCTTCACCTAGGAGGGTATAGTTTCTTAGTGAAGTTTTTTAGTCAGACTTCACCCTTTATGAGTTCTGGTGCTAGTGTCAGTTCGAAAGTCACTGATTTGTGGTCAGTTTTAACTAATGAGGGTCTAACAGTTGCAGCAGTTTGACATGTTGGTGAGGACCAGATCCAGAATATTTGTTCCTCTTATTGGGGTATGTACAATTTGCTCCAGGGCATTTGAATTCACAAAGTCAAGGAACTTTTGTGCTAGCGAGTTTGGGTAGAGTAGTTTTCCCAGTTGATGGTAGGATAATTAAGATCCCCTATAACCAGTGTATTTGGTAAACTTTGGATTGTCTTCAGTTTCATTAAGTAGGCTTTATGGGTGTCGTGACCCATGAAGGGGGATCAAGAACTTGCTAGGATTTGAATGGGGGCCTAACCCACTGTAACCTTGACCTGGAGTAACTCTATGGGGTTGTCCAGCCTAACTAGACATGAGGTGAATTTATCTCTAATATAGATTGAAACACCACCTCCTTTGGTTTTCACATGTTCCTTTTGTGGTCTAAAGGTGTTGAAGGAATTGTAGCCTTGCAGGGCCAAGGTACTCTCTAAGGCCTTAAACCAAGTTTCTGTGACTGCACAGACATCTAAATCTTCAAGTGATAGAAGCGCTTCCAGGGAGTGCAGTTTTTGGTTTAAACTCCTAGCATTTAGCAGCATGACCCTTGTTTTGTTATGACTGGTTAATTTCATGCTGGTAATGTTGTTTTTGAGATATTGCCCAAAAACAGCACTATGGGGGAGGCAAGAGCCTTTGTCAGCAGCCAAAAGCCTAGGGGTGCCAGAAGAATACCATCTCTGGCAAAGTAGCAGGGTTTGTCAACCATGGCTTCCCAGGCAGACAGGAACTGGATCCCCTTGGAATGACACCAAAAACTAAACCAGTTATTGAAATCAATCATTTTTTGTTTATACAGTGGCATAATTCTAGGTGAGGATAATATGTTGCTCAAGGCTGGGGACATACCTGCCTGGGACACATACTCAGAGAGCTCGACTATGCCTGTCTGTCTCTTCATATAGTCCAGTGAGGTACATCTCAGGTCATTCACACCAACATGAACTATGACAGACTCATAATGGTATTTGTTGTTGAGAGACCTGAGTACATGTGTGATTTGGTAAATCCTGGCACTGGACAGGCAGATGACAGTGACTTTCTCCTCGTCCAGCCTGGTGAGTGAGACATCCATGTGTCTCACTATTGAGTTTCCAATTACAAGAAAAATTGTTTTTTGAGTGTTACACCTTATGGCTTGGTGGGTGAGACACTGGTGTTACTATGTGTCATTGGTGCTGTGAAGACTGTGTTACCTGTAGCAGACTTGTGTTTTGGAGTCAGTTTAACACTCAGTAACTACCATTTTATGAGGAACATTGGATTCCCTCTGGAAAGCTTGCTTTTCTTTGAAGGGTGAGTTTGAACAACTTAGGGCAAGCATTTGTTTTTAGCCAGCTTAGAAAACTCACATTTTGTAACAAGGCTGTGCATCTGCATATTATTTCCACCACTGTAGCAATTCCCTGTGGTTATAATAGGAAAAACAGTGTTTGGAATCTGCTTTTCATTTTAAAGTGGAGGTGAATGTACAATGATGACTATGAAAATATGTTTTTTACAAAAATGTGGGGAGGAAGAGAAAATACACCTACACTTGATGGTCCCGTCTGTTTCAGCAAATAATTTTCTAGCAAATGTTCTTCCAAAAGTGAACTGACTCACAGGCAGGACCCAGGAGTTAGAATCTGAAAATCCACCTCTAAAAAGAGGCCAGTCACAAATGGAGTCCCTCAGGGAACAGTCCTTGGACCGCTCCTTTTTGGCATTTACTTCTCTGAAGTCAAGGCCAATGTCAGTGGTCTCTGGCTAACTAAATTTGCAGATGATTGCAAATTAGGAGCTATCATTGAATCCCACATTGACACAAATGTTCTCCAGGAGGGGCTGACACAGACAAGCAATTGGTGTCAGAGCCATGGACTAAAACTAAATGCCAAGAAATGCATAATAGTATCCTTCGGGAAGTCATCCACCCCTGCTAACTATCATATTGCCAATACACCTCTTAGAGTTGACCCAGTTGTCAGGGACTTAGGGACACACCTAGATAGTCATTTAGCCTTTGACCATCACATGTTTAGAATAGTGATGAAATCCTTCTATGTTGGAGAACTTATAAACAAAGGCATGGCACCTAAGTCCAAGGAATTCATTGTTCCACTGTATTTGGCATTCTTCAGACATATCGTTGAGTACAAGGCCCCCTTTGGTATGTACCTAACCAGGCATATCCAACAATTGGAATGTCCACAGAGGTTCCTCACTAAAAGAATTCAGGACTTAAGTAAAATGTCCTATGCAGACTGCCTCAAGGCTCTATCCCTGTATTCTGTCTCCTACAGTCTTTTGAGGGATCTATGCCTGACATACTGGGCATTGTCAGACCCCACTCTAATGGACCTCCTTCATATCGACAAAACAAACAGCACTAGAATTACCCATTCTAAAGACTTCAAACTTGCTTGTGATATAAATAGGACCTGCTGGAGAGACAGTTATGTATGTCAGAGATTACCCCATCTCTGTAAAAGGCTCCCCATCCATGTGAAGCACAGTTCCTCCCTAACCCAATTCAAGTGCAACCTGGACAATTGGATGGAAAACAGAAAACTGATCCCTGGTTTGGCACCTATGTCTCTAATGGAGACAGGCAACCTGTAAATGGTTCATCTTCCAGGCCCTAACTTGTAAATGTTTTATCTCCCAAGCCCCCACTTACACTTATCAAGGGTATCAGAACTTGTCAGAGATTTGGGATGTATGGCTAGGCTTAAAAAGTCCCTTGTGGTCGCCTATGAACCTATGAAGGCCATAAAGAAAAATCTGTTTACAAAATAACATAGTTTTCACAAAGCTGAGTCCAATGTCACTCTTTCCATTCAATGTGATTTCTATATTCTTTCACACTGATTTCACAGACTGTGAAACAAGCTGTATATGTGTGTGCATATATATATATATATATATATATATATATATATATATATATATATATATATATATATATATATATATATATATATATATATACACACATATATATATATATATATATATATATATATATATATATATATATATATATATACATATATATATATATATATATATATATATATATATATATATATATATATAGTAGATCTTAATTTAGTCAAAACTATGTTGAGCTGACATCTGCTTAATCGACAAATTTAGTTAACTAAACAGATGGCTGACTGGCATGCATGACTGCACAATTTTTGGACTGGGGATTATGCCCTTTCACTCAAAATTGTGTGATCTTGGAATTAGTATATATAATCAGCTAAGTGTGTGGAAGCTGGGGTATAGGGAGCTTACCCCTGCAAAAAAAGCTTTATTTGTTTATTTATTTATTTATTTTTTAGTTCTAATTTTGCATGTGCCAAGGTTGTTGCAGTTAATGTTTTGTGATCAGTGTCTTAAACGTTGACATCCATGTCTTTCAATTAAATTCAGTGAACTCAAATATATATGTATGCTATTAGTTCTTTCAATTTAACTCAGTTTGCCATGCAGTCAAAGCTAAATGCATTAGTTTCTTGTTTGGTGGACAACTGACACTATCTCTTTTTGTAGGTTTTGAAGAAACCTTACAGACCATAGGCAGATGTAGAGGGGGTTTTAGGGGTGCTATGGCTCCTGCATCAGTGCTTATGTTAAGAAGTAATCAGGCAAGAAATCATGAAATAGTTTTGAATCAGTGTGTTCCATATTGCAGTTTCATATGTTTGTTGCAATTGCAGACAAGCTCTTTTGTCACTGCTGACCCTTTTCATTGTGAAAACAGTCCATCAAGAGGTGTGAAATGTTGCTATTAAGGCATTTAGCAGATAATCTACTGAAGATTTTGTACTTAGCATCTCAGGAGAAAATTTTCTGAAAGTAGCGTGAGCCTCCTATTTGTAAAAGTAAATCATGGTAATCTCCAAGAGTTATTTTTGTATCAGCTGGTAAAATACATAATAATTTGTTGCGATTCCCAGATAATACTATGTATATACCAAATAACTGGACCAAAAAGAAAAACAAAAGTTACAAATGAATTAATCTGTGGATGTTTTTACTTTCATGTCCATCTGATGACACACTGTTTATTAATATCTACAAATATATTTAATATAATAAGCCAGTAAATACATAAATTATGATAATTTATATAATATCAAAGACACTATAGTAAAGTAATTCACAATAACTGATGATATTCACCCTAACCCAAGTCCTTCTACCGCCTTTCAAATTACACTAGTATACAAAATATATTCAATATACCTAGAAAAAGTTCAGTTCTGTTACTTCTAAACATAACCCTCAGAAGCATTGTTAACAAAGTCCATGAACTTCATGCTACCCTGTCTCGTTACTCTTCTGACATAGTCATTGCAACAGAAACTTGGTTAAAGCCACACATCACTAATAATGAAATCACTGCTCCTGGCTATAATATACTAAGGTCAGACAGAAAAGAGAAGAAAGATGGAGGTTTGGCCATGGTATTCAAAGACTCTCTCATAATACATCCATTAGAGCTAAAAATAACTAGTCTTTACAACACCGAGATTCTAGCAGCAAATTTACAAATAAATCCCAACAAGAATATAATTATAATAGGCAAATATATACCTCCAGGCAATAATGTTCCCACAATAGAGCACATCCTACAGTGCATTTCTCAAGAAATTACCCATGAAACTATCATTATGGGCGATTTCAACATTGACTGGATTCATAGGTTCATAGGTAGGTGCTAGGCTATTGGCCCTAGGGCCTATACAAGCCTAGCCAAAAAGGTACCCTGCCTTTCACCACCCAAGAAAATTATTTTCCTGTGGCCCTGTCAAGCAGAACCACAGATGTCATCCCCAGGGTGAATTTCCTATTACTCATCCAATCATCAAGTCTCTGGGACAGGAATCTATCCCTCCAGCATGTTCTGTTTATTGTAGTGACAAGGTTTATGTCCCTAGAGCATGTAGCTCAGAGGGATTGGGATTTCTTTAAGTGGAGCATGTCCAACAGCTCTGGGTTTAACATAGCTTTGCATGTTAGGCAGATATCGCCTCTGAGTTGGCGATATGCGACGGAGTAAAGCTGGCGTTTTTTTAGTCAGTCTGCATAAGGCATCTGTTTGAGGCCAGTAATCCTCTTTGTGAGGTATTTTTATGGCCTTTCCAGTTGTTGTGGATGTCTTGTGAGGTACATACCAAAAGGGGCGTTGTACTCTACAATGGGTCTAATGAGTGATGAGTAGAGGGGAACAATGATCTCTTTTTTTCTGGATGAGAAACCATTTGTGATAAGGTGTGCCACGTAGAAGGATTTCCTGACCACTGTGGCGATGTGATTATCAAAAGAGAGACTACTGTCCATCTGTGTCCCAAGGTCTCTTATCAACTTTTGGTGTTAAGTAGCGCCTATGTGGTAGTTCATGGGTGCAGAGTTTTTAACAAAGGGGATGACAATGCACTTTTTGGCATTGAGCTTGAGACCATGGCTTTGACACCAGGCATCTGTCTATGTGAGGCCCTTTTGTAAGATGTCCACATCATTAGGAGTTTCGATTATGGCTCCTAGTTTGCAGTCATCTGTGAATTTAGTTAGCCAAAGACCTTCTGTGTTAGCCTGTACTTCAGAGAAGTAGATACCAAACAGGAGAGGACCCAGGACTGAACCCTGTGGTACTCCACTTGTCACTGGTCTGAAGTCTGATTTGGAGTCTGCTACTTTTACAGTGTGGGTTCTGTCACTATGCCAGTTGGCAGCCCATCTTGTGACATAGGGATTTATACCTAGTTTAGTGAGTTTATGTATAATTCCAGAGTGGAGGATGGTGTTGAATGCCTTGATGAGATCTAGATAGGCTGTGTGAACCACCTTACCCTCATCTATGGCTTTGGTGAGTGCTTCAAAGACATCTATCTGGTTTAGGAGACATGATCTGCCTTTTACAAACCTGAACTGTGTGGGGTCCAGAGTTTGGAGATCTTCAATGTCTTTGTATATGAGTTCCATGATGATATGTTCCATGGCCTTGCAGACCAGGCTCATCAGGCTAATATGGCAGTAGTTCCTGGTGTCTGTTGTGGCCCCCACTTTGTGGATTAGGATAACTGTCGTGGTGCACCATTCAGTGGGCATAAAGCCTGAGGTGAGGCTATGATTGAACATGGTACTTAGGTGGGGTGCCAGTGCTTTCTGTAGTACATGTAGAAGGCAGCCTGGGATGTTGTCAGGTCCCATGGATGCTGTATTCTTGGCTTTGGAGAGTGAGGTTTTTACCTGTGCAGCCATGATTATAGGAACTTTGCATTCTTCCGGTATAAAGATGGGCCCTTTAGGGGGTGAGAGGGGGGTAAAGTTAGCACTGAACCTGTCTGCCAGGATGTTGGCAATATCAGTTGGTTTTGTATATTTAGTGCTATTGTGCTGTAACTCAGTGCAGATCTGAGTGTTGTCATTGAGATTCTTGACATAGCTATAGAATGCTTTGTGGTTGTCTTTAGAATCAGTGGCGATTTTGTTTTCATAACTAGCTTTGGAGGATTTTATGAGGGATCTCAGCTTCTTACTGAAGCTGACCAGGGAGTTCCTCCAATTGTGGGATTTTACTCTTTTTTGCAACAGTTTCTTTCTTCTGTTGTAGAATTTGTTTATGGCAGAAGACCACCAGATTGGCTTCCTTTTTTTGGAGGATAGCATCTTGGTTCTGTTAGGGATAGCATGATCCATGCACTCGTGTAAGTGCTTATAAAGTGCATTTGTGTAGGATTCAGCAGTTGTACCTCTATTGCTCATCTGCATGGGTGTCGTGAAGTTTGCCACTTCTGTCTTAAGAAGTGTGAAGTTGGCTTTGGAGACATTTTTTATGGTTGTTTTCCTAATGGGGGGGTGGGAGCAGGATCTGGATGTCTAGGGTGATTAGCTGGTGGTCAGATCTGACCAACGAGGAGCTGACCTCTGGTGTGGAACACTGGTCTCCGATGTTGGTGATGACCAGGTCTAGGATACTGCTGCCCCTGGTGGGGGTGTGGATAAGTTGATCCAAGGTGTTGGAATTGTTAATTTCCAGAAAACATTGAGCGAAAGAGTTGGTACTTAAGTAGTTTTCCCAGTTAATGGTGGGGTAGTTGAAATCGCCCATTATTAGGGTGTTGGGTTGTACCTTAATATTTTCCAGTGTATCAAGAAAAGAGGAGTGGGAATCCTGGGGCATGGTGGGAGGTCTGTATCAAACTACAATCTGGATTGCGGTTTTGCCCAGAGTTAGTTGAACTTGGATAATCTCGGATGCATTATGCTGAGCAACTAGCTTGGAGTTGTGGCTATCCTTAATGAATATGGACACGCCTCCACCTTTAGTGTCTCAGTCTGGGTTTGGTGGCTGAAAGGTGTGGTATAAATTATAGCTTGGTAATGCAGATGTGCTCTCTGGAGCTTTGAACCAGGTCTCTGTCACTGCACAGATGTTGATGTTCTCCATTTTAAGGAGTGCCTCGACTGAGTGCATTTTGAGGTTTAGACTTCAAGCATTGAGTAGCATTACCCTCAGATTTTGTTTACTTGTACCTGTTACAGTGGTGAATTTGTCATTTGAACCTTGCCTAACAAATGCACTATAGGGGTGGCAAGATCTTTTGGCAGTATCCTGAATCACAAGGGCGTCAGGTGCAGGCCATCTCTGGCAAAGTAGAGTGGTCTGTTGATCATGTCATCCCAGGCAGACAGATACTGGATTCCCTTAGAATGACACCAGAAGCTTAGCTAATTGTTGAAGTTAATCATTTTGTCCTTGTACTATGGTATCATTCTAGGTGATGGCAGGATGCTACTTAGGGCTAGGGTCATACCTGTCTGGGCTACAAGATCGGACAGCTCCTCCATGTGTCTTTTCATGTAGTCTAGGGAGGTACATCTCAGGTCATTCACACCAACATGGACAATGACAGAGTCATATTTATTCTTGCTGTGGAGTTACCTGACTGTGTGTGTTATGTGGCGGATCCTGGCACCTGACAGTCAGCTGACAGTAACTTTCTCCTTGTTTAGCCTGGTGAGTGGAACATCAGTGTGTGTGACTATAGAGTCACCTATGACTAGAGTGTTGGGTACATTATGCCTTATGGGCTGTAGTTGAGTGGCACTCTGAATATGTGGGCTATGTGTCATTTGGGTTGTGTTGGGGGGGTGGAGGTTGCTTGCATTTCTGCTTTGGAGGTCTCAGTTGTTTGGGCAGATTTTTACTGAGAGCCTCCGTGAATGTAGATGTGTGTTTTATGCTTCTGTGTGTGTGTTTTGGTGGTGTAGGTTTTGAGGAACTATGTGATGAGTGTGGTGCGGTGCAAGTGTTTACCTTCTCCTCTTGACTGTCTAGTCCAGTCTTCGGTGAAGAGAGCTTTGCTTCCAGTTTGGCTATGGCTATATAAATGCATCTCTCACAGGTCGTAGTGTTGGGTGGTAGGAGGAGAGCGTTGTCTTTGTACATGAGGCAATTGCTGCATTGTCCCAAGATGCCCAGATTCATTAGCTAGACAGGAGAAAACACCGGGAGCTGACCTTTAGACATGCCTGGATAGGTGCTTATTTATTAAGTACTAAAAACTGTTTTCCTCTAGGCAAGTGAGGAACGTTGAGTGCTGTAGTAATTTGTAGCTTATTCAGTGCTTACAATGAGTTCTGAACAAGTGCTGAAGAAACAGATTTGAGTGCTAAAAGTAAAAAGCTGGCTAGTTGCAAGGGAAAATTTGAAGAGCAGACTTTATGGCACCAGGAATAGTTTAACCCTAGTTAATTGGGAGGCTCAGGAGCTCACAAACAGTCCTAGACACAGCAAATCCATAGCTGGACAAGACCTGCCACAGGAAAGGGGGGAAGCAAGCTTAGAAATTTTTATTTTCAGTAATTTTTTTTTCAGTAAAGTGGCAATGGAGAAAGCTGGAGCCGAAGTTAATTCAACATTAAAAATCTGAGTGGATTGGCCTTCACAAATGTTCTCTATTAGATTGAATGAACTAATGACACTAGACTGGGAGAAGTATCACAGATCAAATATACAGTATGGGCAGGCAACTGCAAAGCCACCAAGTATAAGAACACCACAACACTAGAGAGGGTGGGTGGGAAAAATTACAGTTCCTAGCTGTAGCCACTTAATGAAAGTTTTAAACAGATCAAGGAGCAAGCAGACTCTAGAAAATGCTTTTAACTGTAAACAGACAATTATAGTAATGCATACTATTACAGTTCCTAGCTGTAGAACACAGAAACCTCAAAAAATCAAAAATGTACAGAAAATCTTGGATAGAGCACTCACAAAAAGAAAATACAACTCTCAGTATGAAAAAGCAGTTTACAGTTAAGTAATTCAGTAAACATGCAATTAGAGTAATGGAACAGTATCTAACAATGAAAAATACAGTTAAAACAGTATAAAACAGTACATAGGTGCAGTGAAACAATAAAAAAAGCTTTATAACAGTGCAAAATGTAGCAGATCAACTGTATAGCACAATTATAAGAGTTTCAGATGTGCAGTTCAGTGAAATAAGTGTAAGAAATAACTTATCCTGCTCTTGGAATCTTAAGGAATTTCTGCTTAGTTTCAGTAATGAAATACAATCCACAGCCTGATAAATACATGCAACTCTGAAAACTCCACTAACCATATACATTTTTTTGGCTTTACACAATTAATCCAAGCTCCTAATAGAACAGACAAAAAAACAGCAGACAGTCTACCCTAGACTGGACACTGACAAACAAACCCTACTGCTATCAAATCACAGGTTCTTTATCAGATAGCCTTAGTGACCACCTACCTGCCTATTTCCTCAGGCAACAGTCCAACCCTACTAAACATACCATTTTTCATCAAATCTGCAACAAGAAAAATTTCAACCCCCCAAGATGTGATAAATTTTTGAAAAAATGCATCTGGTCTCCTCTTAGGCATTTATCCCTAAATTCTGCTGTAGACTACTTTAATAATACTTTCCTCAACATTCTCAACAGTTTATCCCCTTCCAGAACAATTTGAGTCCAGGCGAGATATGCCCCATGGTCGACTAGAGAAACTAGAACCCTCCTCAAGCTAGGAGACAAAGCATGGGCCTTGTGGCAAACCAACACGGCTCAACCAAACTGCTTAGCTTATGAACAAATAAGGAATAAGGCCAAACACCAAATCAAACTAGATAAACAAAATTACTGTACCAACATACAATTTAGATATCAAAGAAACCCACTAAAATGTTTGCCCACTATCAAAAACATCCTACATCCAGGACAAACTACAAACCCCTTCCCTCAATATACAAATAGCTCAGGGTCCATTGCAGAAGAGTTCAATAAATATTTCACAGAAAGTATTCTATCGCTAACCAAAAATAAACAACAATACCCAACAACACCACCCATATCAAACAGCAATAACACTAAAACTTTTTCATTCCAACCCATCCCCACCAAAACCATAGAAAGACTGCTAAGAAAACTTAAACCTACCACAATTGCAGCAGATAACCTGCCATCTGAATATTTAAAGATTGCAGCCGAAGCCATTTCATACCCTGTATTAATACTGATTAATCAATCAATTGACGAACAATATGTTTCATTCATCTGGAAAATCTTGTACATTATACCCCTACACAAAGGTGGATTTTCAACCAAGCTTCCAAACTATTGACCAATTGCAATTCTGTCTCCACTATCTAAACTCTTAGAAAAGTGTACACATGTTCAACTTCTCCACTATTTCACTAGCAATAACCTACTAACCAAATGCCAACATGGCTTTAGACCTTTCCATAGTTCCACTACAGCTCTCCTTAGTTTTACCAACATCATTAACCAATTTAGAAATGAAGGTAAAATAGTTTTTTCAGTCTTTCTTGATATGTCTAAAGCCTTTGATATGGTTTACCACCACAAACTCCTAACAGTACACTCAGACATCAAGTTCAGCCATACCACTTTCTCCTGGCTCCAAAGTTATCTATCAGGCCAACAGCAAGCAGTGAAGTGGCTAGAGGACCTCTCCCACAAGAGTCCATTCTTGGTCCTCTATCGTTTAGTATTTTTATTAATTACCTCAATACTGCCACTGCACAAGTTTCCCTAATACAATATGTAGACAATTCCACCCTTATACGCACAGCATCTAACTTATAACAGCTCCAAGATATAACTCAAATATCTTTCACTCAAATAGAAACATGGCTATCTAACTCTCAACTTATACTTAACCCAAGCAAAACTAAACTGGTAATTTTTCATCCTACCCAGCCCTCAGACACCCCCCATCCACCTTCTACAGCACTACTTCTAATAATACAAAAATTACCTCAGACACTTCCACAAAATTACTAGGAGTTACAATCGATAATAGACTAAGATTTGACTTACACACATCTCAAATGATTAAAAAATACACAAAAAACAGGAACCATTTACAGAAACCATTTACAGATACCTTTTGAATTGCTATTGCCAGAACTCACCTACTGTCTACTCTACTTTATGCCTCACCCATTCTTGTCAACCTTAGAAAAAATGGCTTAGACAAATTAGAAACATGCTACAACAAAACAGCAAAATTTGCCACAGAGTCTTCACAGAGGATGCAACACTGACTCACTCTTAAAAAAAATCACCTGGCTAGAACTACCTCAACTACTAACTTATATCCAGTTAACTATGGCCCAAAAACTACTATATCAACCTAAGAAAACTGCACCTCTTCTAAATATGCTTCAGCCATATTCCAACATAAGTAAACTTCACTCAGCAAACAAATCTCTACTACAAGTCATTAAATCTATAAACACAGCTGGGGACTGCCTATATTCCTACCATGTTGCTAAATCCTGGAACTTGGTTACCTCAGTCTATTAGAAGCATCCCAAACCTAACCGAATTAAATAAAAAAAACTGCTCAAACAATACTTTTCAGACTCATGGCTTTGTTCATGTAACAGCCCAAACTAAGTATAAACTACCTCCTTTACAAAACTGTCACTATAACATGTTTCTATCTTACACACACACACACATTTCTTTTATTACGTTTTTCTTATTCCACATATTCACCATCACACTATCTTTAAAAACATCTCAAACTTAACCTCACAATCAAAATCACTCACCTTTTACTCCTTTTTCTCATACCTACCTTCCTTACTTCTTCCTCCACCAGTTTCCATTATTTACAAAACGGAACAGAATGAGTTGCAAAATACATTATTCTCTCTTTCTTTACTATCAGTTGTATATTATATGGCATATATAAGTTCACTAAGCTTCCATATACCAATTAATTATGAATCACAATAAGAACCAATCAGAATTTCCTGTATTGCTCAACTGCATTGTTACTTATACAATTACATGTTGGTAACTTCACCTGATTATTTCTGCTATTTATGCACTTTACACTACAAGTCTACTGTAAAGTTCATTATCATTGTATAAATTCCTTTACCATTGTATAAATATATTTATACTATGAATGTTATTATCCTGTTAAAAGTGTTCTGTCATGATGTGAAACTTTTCAAACTCTCCCCTTAAACAAATGTAAAATAAGTAAAAATAAAATAAATTATATTTTATCAGTTGGTAGTGTTATACATCAGTTGTTGATATAAACTGTCTTAAGGTTTTTGTTATTGTTACATGAAAAATCTCTGAAGTAAGTAAGTGCACATTTATATATAAAAATGGTGGGTCATGTAACAAAATGTATGTCTCCAATTCATTTGTCTCTTCCAGTTTAAAGCCGCAGTAAACAGATTAGCATCATACAAAATGGTCAAACAATAATGCACCCTCTAGCTTGTATAAGCTCCAGTCTCAGAACTATGACACGTGAGCTAACACAGCATGTTTACACTCATTGTACACAGCTTGGTGGCAGGACTGGATTATATATTTGGTTTGACATTACTGCAGACAAAGCCACTGATTTGCATTTAATAAAATAATGAAGATTCATTTTCATTAGCTAAAATTCCATGTGTCATGCTGATAATTGTTACTCTAGTTTCTAGTGTACACAGTTGCATTTTTAATCTTTGCGGCTTATACAAACTAATAAAAAGCAGGTTTTTGTGTGTCTATGAGATATTAAAAGCACATTTTAAAAACAGAATATTAAGTGAAGAAAACTGGCAGGAGAAATTCAAATTTTGCTGAAAGAGTAACCTAGTCTAAAATTTCAGATTCTGTGAATTCCTTTTTTTTTAACCTTGTATCACTTTTAGGATTTTACAGGATTTTGTTGGAAAACATAAAAACAGTGGCTTTGAGTATGAATTCACAAAAGCAAGGTATTGTCTGAATCAACAGCCCAGATTGTGTAATATGTTCCCTGACAGAAAGATTATATAAAAGTCTTAGCCACTAGGAGAAATCAGCATTGCGAAACATGATGTGTTGAAATCATGTGTGCAAACTGGACACGATTCTGTCAGCTGACTTCACCTGGCTGATACTGACCCCCTCTTGTCACTTTTTTCATTAAGAAATTACTGCCGGTGTAGTTTTCAAGTTTGCATTGCCAATGATTTACTTGTTTTCACAAATTTCCTTTCTCTGTGTTGGTGCATCTGTGGAGTTAGTAAATAGAAGTTTATGGTATTGGGGTCAGCTTGTCCTCCACATAGGAACTATCCATGCAAGAAATATTGACATTTAAGTTTTTCTCAAGTTAAATTCATAACCAGGTTGCGCTCGGCAAGTTAGTTCCTCACCAAGTTTTAACTTGGCAAGTCATAGTGAAGCATATAAACTCCCAGATAACTGTAAGACCAATGGGGTTGAAACTCATTTTGTAGTAGTAGTAAAAACAAATTATACTTATGTTAAATTACTATGCCCAAGGATATAGGCAGACACATTCCTTTACTTGGGTAAGTGCATTTTTCTTCTAAGTATCTCTTAGGAACTTTGACTTACTGAGGCAAGAATAGCTGCAAGTGTCTAACTTTTTGCCTACAACATACACTTGTACGTTACTTGCTCAGAAATAGGCTTGCTTACCAATGGTGACTGCCTCTTCATTCATTCCTAGCTATTTCTTCATTTCTTGGACGTGATGTGTACTGAGGCAGCAATGTGAGGTTGAAAGTATACATTTGAATTTTCTGGCATAAATATAGTTTGCACCAATCAGTCTTTGAAGATTAATATTATATTGTAATAATTTGGTCACTAGAAAATTAGGACTGTGCAGTAGGTTAAAAAAAATCTGATTGTTGTTCAGAGAAGTCCTTAACAAGTAACTGGGTGTAAGGTGTAATATGTATTGTGCTAGAAGAGAGAGATAACCTGATAATTAGTTTATTGTGTATGTGAGCAGTACAACAAAAATGCATCTTATGCTTATATAAATAAAATCCATAAGTATGAACTGCCAATACTTAATGGGCTGCAGTGTATGAGTGTGGTGAGGGGAGAGTATGGGGAGAATCTCTGTTATTTATGGACTGTTGATGTGAGGAAGGAGTTATTTTTGTTGGCTTTTAGGAGAGGAAATATATACAAATCACAATAGTCAGCGTGCTGCATATGGTTGATGTCTTGCACAAGTGTTTCATATAAGCAAGGTACAAAGCACAAAATCCAGCTATATTTTCAGATCACATTTTAGTGCAGTTGAGATTATTATGATGTGGTCACTTTATTTAGCAGTGAAATGGCAGTGTTGCAGTTAGATACTTAAATGTGTTTTTTTTTTTCATTTGAGGCACCAAAGTATATTAAAGCACAACTACTTTGTAAGCCAGATTTTGAGGTTCACCATGGGTTAAAGTTCACCATGGAATGAATCAGTCCACATTTAACTGCATGTGACTTATAGGTTTGCAGATTCACAGTGGCAGGTTCAAGTTACCGAGTTCCAAACTTGGGAAAGCTAGAGTAAAGCACTGGCCATGTATTAAACTTATAGGTTTTGGTATCAGCCTAGAATGAATCAAAGGCAAAAGGGCTGGTACAGTTTGTAAGAAAGCAGCTTCTGGGGACAGTCAGGGAAATGTTTAAAATATTAGAACTATTAACCTGAGATATTGATAGAATAAGATAATGTGAATTAAGATACATTTTCTGAAGTAAAAGACGTTTAGAACTTTCATTTTTGTCATTAAGTGTAGTGCACCACCTTTGTTCCAAAAGTCACCCGTTTTATGAGGGATTAAGAGGGACAGAGCTAAAAATTTGAGTAAAAATCAGGGACATCAGGGACAGTTGAGAGGTAAAGGTTCCCCACCGAAGACTTTGTCCTTCATATGCATCTCTCTCTCAGCATTCTTATTTAGAACATGCTCTAGACTAGGAGGTCAGAAATTTGACTCCGTCAAGAGGATGTGGCCATGATATACATCCAGATTCAGCTGGTCCTTATTAGTTGTCATGTAGAGTTGTCTCTCATTAGTTTGGCTGCCTGCTTCAAATGTGGAAACTACGTTTTCTTCTTTCTCTTGTTTGCCTGTCTGTTTCAAAATTTAGAACTCTGTGATACATGTACAGGTAAGACAATCTCAAATGGTGTATAAATAGCATACATATCACCACTTAGTGGGCCTTTACCAGAAGGTATGTCCAAAAAAATGAAACACGCAGCTTCAAAATCTGAAGCAGGCAACTAAACCAGAGAAAGAGGTAAATACAGAAATTCTAAGAACCAAACAGATAGGAAACTGAAGAGAAAGGAAAATGTTGAGCTCCCAAGATTGAAGCAAGAAGGCAAACCAGTGAAAGACAGCTCTAAATGAAAGCTAAAAAGAAGCAGCTGACTTGTGCGGCATCTACTGGTTCGTATCTGTTAAGGTAGTCACATTTTTGACCCCTGCATATATCTCAACTGTCCAGATTTTCGCAGACTGTCCAGATTTTTGGCTCATATTTTTGGTCTATTCCTCATAAAATTTGTGGTTTTCTGGCAAATTACTGGGATAATCTGAGCAGTAAAGTCACTAAATAATGAGATACATTTGAGTTTCAGATTTCACATCCTTCAGGAAATGTATGTTAAAACAAATCCTTTTATTCTAGTAACTTTCTAAGTTTATAAGAGCAATATTTAAAATATGTCCCTATTTTTGGGCCTTTGTCTCCCCATTTTGTCAGGCTTTGTCCAGATTTCTTGCACTAAGAGGTTGAGAGGTATGACCCCTCGATCTAGAAATGGTCTGCCTAGTGTGGCAGCAGGTGTACCATGTCCAGAATGCACTGAAAATGCTGGCCATCTACAGCTTTATAATCCAGGGGAATGACTCACATTATGGATCCATAAATTGTATTAGTACTATTTCATTTAACAAATGTTAAAATAAATAAATACATTCTTATATTATTCCTCATTTTATGTGTATGCTTTGAGATCCTTCTTAGAGCTTCAGTTTATATTTTCTTGTACTAAACTGCCCAAAAGGACACTGTTATAATTTCTCCAGTCATCTGTCAGTTTCAGAAACTGGAACTTCCATTTAATGATATTTGTAAATTTGAGGCATTAAGATTATTTTACTTTGGCACATTGATTGTAAAGCTGGAGTCAAATCTCATGAAAATCAGGCATTATGCTAGCTGTGTTCTTCTCTTTCATGTGTTTGCGCAGGTCATTGCTGTTGTTTTGTGCTTTGTCAAGCATCCCAAAGACATGCAGGTAGGTGAATTGTGGTCCTCATAGCAGCCTACACACACACACACACACACACACACACACACACACACACACACACACACACATGTGTGTGTGTGTGTGTGTGTGTGTGTGTGTGTGTGTGTGTGTGTGTGTGTGTGTCTGTTACAATGCACCAGCACCATTCAGGATTAGTTCTCTATTTTGTGCCCACTGAATGCCAGAATAGGATTTGACTTACCTACAACAGAAAATAGGAAATCAGTTGGGTATCACTGAGTGAGACTGAATGATTTCTGTTACTAATTGGTTGTAGTGCAGAGGTTACCTCATATAGTAGCTCTGATTTTAGTAACTGGTTATAGTGCAGAGGTTACCTCATATAGCTCTGATTTTTGTAACTGGTTATACTGCAGAAGTTACCTGATATAGTAGCTTTGATTTTAGTAACTGGTTATAGTGCAGAAGTTACCTTACATAGTAGCTCTGATTTTAGTAACTAGTTATAGTGCGGAAGTTGGGTTCCTATTAGATTGTCGAAACTCTGTTTACGCGAATACGAAATCATTGACATGCATTGCACAAAATATGTAATCGTCGAACGTGCTAAACTGCGAAATTCGAAATGTCGAAGTGTTTTGGTTGGCCCATCTGCGGTATAGCTCTGTAAGGTAAGTGTGCGATAGTTACGGACCTTAGGGTTAGGTTGCGGGCTAAGGTAAGTGTATAGATAGGTAATGTGTGTAAGATTTAGTGTAGTGTTAGAAGCAGGGTTTTGTTAAATGTATTTATGTGTATTATCTATTTTGTTTGGGTATATCTCCGTAGGGGAAGTGTGCGGTAGTTACAGACTTTAGGGTTAGGGAGGGGTTAAGGGTAGTGCATAGATAGTTGTGTATGTGGGGTTTAGTGTAGGGTTTGAAGTTGAGTTTTGGTGCTTTACTTTAGGGTTAGGAGTAGGGTTTGGTTAGTGTGTGTATGTGGTTTATTTATTTTGTTTGGGTAGGTAGTATGTAGCAGGTGGTGGGGTTGGTCGACTACGAACGTTCGATATTTTAATTTTCGTGGTTTAGTGCATTCGGTATTTTTGTGGTTCGAGTAATACATGTCGCTGTTTTGGTATTCGATGTAATGGATTTTCGTTGTTTTAATATAGACCCCAGAAGTTACCTCATATAGTAGCTCTGATTTTTGTAATATTTTGTAGTGCAGAAGTTACCTCATACAGCTCTTCATAGGTTCATAGATTCATAGGTTGGTACTAGGCTATCAGCCCTAGGGCCTATACAAGCCTAGCCATAACAATTCCCTGGCTATTTCTTCCCACATTATTTACTTTCCTGGACTCCTGTCTAGCAGGGCGACTGACGTGATCCCTGGGGTGAATTTCCTTTCTCCCATCCAATTGTCAAGGTTCCTCTTGAAGAGGTCCAAAGAGGCACTCTGCTTGACATGTATGGGCAATCTATTCCAGAGTCTGGGGAGTCTCTGGGTCAGGAACCTATCCCTCCAGCATGTTTTGTTTATTGTGATGACAAGGTTTAGATCCCTGGAGCGTGTTGCTCTGAGGGATCGGGATTTCTTTAAGTGTAGCATGTCCAACAGCTCTGGGTTTGACATGGCCTTGTATGTTAAGCAGAGATCGCCTCTGAGTAGAGGATATGCGACAGAGTATAGCTGGAGTTTTTTAAGGCGGTCAGTGTAGGGCATCTAAACCAAATAAAGAACACCAAAGGACCACGGCAAGCACCAATAAGTTCTCAAAATCCCTTGTAGTGTAACAGTCAAAAAACAGACTGATGTAAAAGCAAGCACAAAGGCAATGGCAATTGCAGATAACTAAGTATAAACGCTTTATTTGTAGATCCGTTTTCGTCACCAACTTCATCAGAATAAACACAGAACATCCAGTTCCATTACTTTATATACTGATCACAATTAGTGTTAATTGAATAATCACACCAATATAACAATTTAAAACCAACAGTAAAAAATCATTTTAAAAACACAATAAAATAGTAAGCAAAATTCCCTTTAAGGTTTTTTCTGCTACATAAAACAAATTATATAGATCTATAAAATACTTCTAGATCCTGTATTCTGTAATTTTGCTATTTATATTTTAAAGTTTAGATTTTAAAGTTTAGCTGCCCTCATTTTCAATACAGGTGCCAGGGAAACCATTTCATTGAGACCAGGTAACCTATTTGAGTCCAATACACCCTGCCAATAAAGTTCCCTGAACTCTACCCTGGTCTCCCACATACCACCTCTGGCGTCAGTATTGACCACTTCAAGTACAAAAAATTGAAAGTTTGATTTTGTACAAAGGCAAGAGTGTTTGTACAATGCATTACTCTCTTTGGCTGTTCTAATCTCATACAGATGTTCATAAATGTGTTGTTTCAGTTTTCTTTCACTCTTGCCTATATAAAATGAACCACAGAACATACATACCGCTAAATAAATAATACCACAGGTATTACAATTAATAAATGAGTTTAAACACAGTCTTCTATTCCTATGCTTCAAATAATAACTCTCCCCTACTAGTAAGTATTTACAATATTTGCATGCCCCACATTTAAATAAACCTTTTTTGCTTTGATTTTTATTGTCTGACCTGATAAATTTCGGGTCCGTATGCCCCGTCTCAAGATGATTTTTTATTGTTCTACCTTTTTTATAAACAAACTTCAAAGTATCAGTAAAAATGTTAGTTAAGTCAGATATTTTAGAGAAATTGGACCATTCTTTCTCCATAATTTTTCTGACCAACCTAGATTGTCCATCAAAAGTAGTTATCACACTATTACTGTAGTTTTCTATCCTCTGTTCTTTATGAGAATGTATTATCTCACTATTACAACCTAGTATGGGGGCAAACCTGGAATTTCTAGCCAAAGACACTTCTTTGGAAATTTCCTCTATTAGGTCTTCAGGATACCCTCTATTACGAAATTGAACCCTTAACCAATCACATTCTTCCATAAAACCACTGTCTTCTGAACACATTCTTGAGATTCTCACATATTGCCCCTTAAGGACCCCTCTTTTTTGTGAGAGGGGATGTGAGCTACTATAATGAAGATACGAGTTTGAAAAGGGATCTTTCCTATATACCTTTGAAACTAAATGATTGTCCTTTTTCTTTACAGTAATATCCAAGTAGTTCAGTGTATCAGTGTCAAACCTATATGTAAATTTCAAAAAAGTTGTTGTTTCATTAAGATATTCTACCATGTCACAGAATGTAATGGCATCTCCTATCCAAAGGAAACAAAGGTCATCGAGGAAACGACCATAAAGAACCCAATTGTTCTTGTATAGGGAATTCAATAAAAACTTATTTTCCCAGTATGCCATGATAATGTTTGCGTAGGTGGGGGCACAATGCACCCCCATCGCTACACCCCTTACCTGTTGGTAATATTCACCAGCAAAATAAATATAATTGTGTTTTAGAATAACTTCCATTAATACCAATATTGTTCTAAACTCATCATGAGTAAACCCTTTATATTCAATTAACATTTCTTCGAAGCAATTCAAACCAGTATCATGAGGTATACTGGTGAAGAGGTCCACTACATCCATTGTTCCGAAGGACAATCCTTCTGAACACAATGAGTGTTCTAGTTTGCCAAGTAAATCCCATGAATCTTTCAGGATATTGTTATTAGTGGTAACAATAGGCTTGATTTTCACATCCACATATTTAGCCAAGGGTGCTGTGACTGAACCCTCTGCAGAAACTATTGCTCTCAATGGTGGGTCTCTGGTGTTTTTATGAATTTTTGGAATACCAAAAATCACAGGCACCCTTGGCTTATCTACATATAAATATGTCTCAATGGTCTCAATGAAATGGTTTCCCTGGCACCTGTATTGAAAATGAGGGCAGCTAAATTTTAAAATCTAAACTTTAAAATATAAATAGCAAAATTACAGAATACAGGATCTAGAAGTATTTTATAGATCTGTATAATTTGTTTTATGTAGCAGAAAAAAACCTTAAAGTGAATTTTGCTTACTATTTTATTGTGTTTTTAAAATGATTTTTTACTGTTTGTTTTAAATTGTTATATTGGTGTGATTATTCAATTAACACTAATTGTGATCAGTATATAAAGTAATGGAACTGGATGTTCTGTGTTTATTCTGATGAAGTTGGCGATGAAAACGGATCTACAAATAAAGCGTTTATGCTTAGTTATCTGCAATTGCCATTGCCTTTGTGCTTGCTTTTACATCAGTCTGTTTTTTGACTGTTACACTACAAGGGATTTTGAGAACTTATTGGTGCTTGCCGTGGTCCTTTGGTGTTCTTTATTTGGTTTACTTGTTTCGTTGGACACCTTCCTGTGTCAGTTTATCAGTTTTCAAAAGGATGGATCTTTTGGGCAACTCTGGTTCCAATTCAGGAAATACACAACGTAGCTCCGAGTTAGGAGAACTGCGCAAACTTGTGGGGCAGCTTACACAGCTCATTGGCCTTCTGACTCCTTTGACCCAATCGGTTTCCACGTTGGTGACATCACTACCGCCAATGGACAACCAGGAAGCGGAGGGCAGAGCGAGGGGTGAAACGGAGCGTACTGCTCGTAAACGTACAATGGAGACTAATGATGAAATACAGAACAGCCTTAATGACACACCAAGGCTGTTTGATAGGGTTTTGCATGAAGGAAATTCACCTGTTCCAAATGAAGATGGAAGTAATTCTCGATCTCAGTGAACCAGAAGTAATAGCAATACCTTAGAAGGTACACAGAAACTTTTTGCTGACATTTTTACTGCTAAATATGACTTTAAAAAGGAGACAACTTCTTTTTTTAACAATGGGACATATAAGACAAGACTAGAGGATTTTGAATATTTTTTATACAAATTGAAAATGTTACAAATGGACAATTGTTATTTAAAACACTGTTTGTCTTTAAATATTATACCTAAGGGACTTAGAATTTGTAAGTACCCTAATAATGTAGTGGAAGGAAGTGACTTTCACAATGATTTGATACTGGCTTTTGAAAAATGTGGGGTGGAGGTTATGAGGGCTATTATTAAAAACAATGACTGTGAAATTGAAAAACTTAGTTCAAGAATAGAACAGTTAAATCACAGCCTTACCTCTGACCTTATATACACTATTGAGGAGGAGAAACTAAAATATTTCAAAGTACTGAAAGACATTGAAGCCAAGTGTTTTGAAGTACAAAACAGGAAATATAATAAAATAGATAGAGATCTTAAAGAATACAAAAATAGAACCCATTACCCAAAGCCAAAAGCTACAGGTAGGAATTTTAATTGGTTCCAAACAGGAATTCAAGAGAATGACGAGGTGTTTTTGGGTAACGATAACTATGAAAGTGAATTTCCCCCTTTAAGGAGATCAGAAAGACTTAGGTCCAAACATAACACTGACCCTAACCCAAAAAACTACCAGGGTTATCAGAGGAGACCTCAAGTGAGGAATCCAGTAAAATGGAACTGACAAATCAGATAAAGAATGTTGGGTCTATTTGGACCCGGGGTGACTTTTCAATTTACAACTATTCTCCTTCTTTTATTCTTATTGACGTTACATTTGATTTGTTTTCCAAAGGTTTTGGTTTTATACCTACTAGTAAGACTAAGATTTTTAATTTACTCATAGATTTGAAACTGTTTATCAGGAAGAAGAATTTGGAACTGATTTTTAAAAATACTAACGCTTCCATTTCTACTAATGCTTTGAGGAGAAAAAGTACATACAACCCCTCCATTCACCCTCAACTAAGAAACTTGGAGAATGTCCTAGAACATAATTTTAGGAAAACACTCACAAACAACTCTGTGAACTATAACCTTACAATAGAAGAGAAAAATTTGTTGGATACTATTGATAAGGATAAGACTCTTCGGGTAATGAAACCCGATAAGGGAGGGGGGGGTTGTAATTATGGACCAGATATTATATGAAGCTAAGATGTTAGAAATATTAAACAATTCTGATAAATATACTAGAGTGTCTCTCAATGAGATTAATATAGCTTATAGAAAGATCTACCTATTATTGAATGATTTACTACTGGATGGTCTCATAGATACAGCAACTTACAAATATTTATATGTAGATAAGCCAAGGGTGCCTGTGATTTTTGGTATTCCAAAAATTCATAAAAACACCAGAGACCCACCATTGAGAGCAATAGTTTCTGCAGAGGGTTCAGTCACAGCACCCTTGGCTAAATATGTGGATGTGAAAATCAAGCCTATTGTTACCACTAATAACAATATCCTGAAAGATTCATGGGATTTACTTGGCAAACTAGAACACTCATGGTGTTCAGAAGGATTGTCCTTCGGAACAATGGATGTGGTGGACCTCTTCACCAGTATACCTCATGATACTGGTTTGAATTGGTTCGAAGAAATGTTAATTGAATATAAAGGGTTTACTCATGATGAGTTTAGAACAATATTGGTATTAATGGAAGTTATTCTAAAACACAATTATATTTATTTTGCTGGTGAATATTACCAACAGGTAAGGGGTGTAGCGATGGGGGCGCATTGTGCCCCCACCTACGCAAACATTATCATGGCATACTGGGAAAATAAGTTTTTATTGAATTCCCTATACAAGAACAATTGGGTTCTTTATGGTCGTTTCCTCGATGACCTTTGTTTCCTTTGGATAGGAGATGCTATTACATTCTGTGACATGGTAGAATATCTTAATGAAACAACAACTTTTTTGAAATTTACATATAGGTTTGACACTGATACACTGAACTACTTGGATATTACTGTAAAGAAAAAGGACAATCATTTTGTTTCAAAGGTATATAGGAAAGATACCTTTTCAAACTCGTATCTTCATTATAGTAGCTCACATCCCCTCTCACAAAAAAGAGGGGTCCTTAAGGGGCAATATGTGAGAATCTCAAGAATGTGTTCAGAAGACAGTGGTTTTATGGAAGAATGTGATTGGTTAAGGGTTCAATTTCGTAATAGAGGGTATCCTGAAGACCTAATAGAGGAAATTTCCAAAGAAGTGTCTTTGGCTAGAAATTCCAGGTTTGCTCGCATACTAGGTTGTAATAGTGAGATAATACATTCTCATAAAGAACAGAGGATAGAAAACTACAGTAATAGTGTGATAACTACTTTTGATGGACAATCTAGGTTGGTCAGAAAAATTATGGAGAAAGAATGGTCCAATTTCTCTAAAATATCTGACTTAACTAACATTTTTACTGATACTTTGAAGTTTGTTTATAAAAAAGGTAGAACAATAAAAAATCATCTTGAGACGGGGCATATGGACCCGAAATTTATCAGGTCAGACAATAAAAATCAAAGCAAAAAAGGTTTATTTAAATGTGGGGCGTGCAAATATTGTAAATACTTACTAGTAGGGGAGAGTTATTATTTGAAGCATAGGAATAGAAGACTGTGTTTAAACTCATTTGTTAATTGTAATACCTGTGGTATTATTTATTTAGCGGTATGTATGTTCTGTGGTTCATTTTATATAGGCAAGAGTGAAAGAAAACTGAAACAACGCATTTATGAACATCTGTATGAGATTAGAACAGCCAAAGAGAGTAATGCATTGTACAAACACTCTTGCCTTTGTACAAAATCAAACTTTCAATTTTTTGTACTTGAAGTGGTCAATACTGACGCCAGAGGTGGTATGTGGGAGACCAGGGTAGAGTTCAGGGAACTTTATTGGCAGGTTGTATTGGACTCAAATAGGTTACCTGGTCTCAATGAAATGGTTTCCCTGGCACCTGTATTGAAAATGAGGGCAGCTAAACTTTAAAATCTAAACTTTAAAATATAAATAGCAAAATTACAGAATACAGGATCTAGAAGTATTTTATAGATCTGTATAATTTGTTTTATGTAGCAGAAAAAAACCTTAAAGTGAATTTTGCTTACTATTTTATTGTGTTTTTAAAATGATTTTTTACTGTTGGTTTTAAATTGTTATATTGGTGTGATTATTCAATTAACACTAATTGTGATCAGTATATAAAGTAATGGAACTGGATGTTCTGTGTTTATTCTGATGAAGTTGGCGACGAAAACGGATCTACAAATAAAGCGTTTATACTTAGTTATCTGCAATTGCCATTGCCTTTGTGCTTGCTTTTACATCAGTCTGTTTTTTGACTGTTACACTACAAGGGATTTTGAGAACTTATTGGTGCTTGCCGTGGTCCTTTGGTGTTTTTTATTTGGTTTACTTGTTTCATTGGACACCTTCCTGTGTCGGTTTATCAGTGTAGGGCATCTGCTTTAGGCCTGTGATTCTTTTAGTGAGGTATCTCTGAGGCCTTTCCAGTTGTTGCAGATGTCTTGAGAGGTACATACCAAATGGGGCGTTGTATTCTATAATGGGTCTAATGAGGGATGAGTACAGTGGGACAATGACCTCCTTCTTTCTGGATGAAAAGCCCTTTGTGATGAGGTGTGCCACATAGAAGGATTTCCTGACTGTTGTGGCAATGTGGTTATCGAAGGTGAGACCACTGTCCACCTGTGTCCCTAAGTCTCTTATCACACTTTCTGTATTTACTGTACTGCCACCTATATGGTAATTCATGGATACATGTTTTTTCCCAAAGGGGATAACAATACATTTTTTGGCATTGAGCTTGAGCCCATGGCTCTGGCACCAAGCATCTGTTTCTGTCAGGCCCTTTTGTAGAGTATCCACATCATTTGGGGATTCAATAATGGCTCCCAGTTTGCAGTCATCTGCAAACTTTGTTAGCCAGAGTCCCTTAGTGTTGACCTGTACTTCAGAGAAGTAGATGCCAAACAAGAGCGGCCCCAGGACTGAACCCTGAGATACTCCACTTGTCACTTGTCTGGAGCTGGATTTGGAGTCGGCTACTTTTACAGTGTGGGTTCTATCAGTAAGCCATATAGTAGCTCTGTAAGCCATATAGTAGCTCTGATTTTTGTAACTGGTTATAGTGCAGAAGTTACCTCATATAGTAGCTCTGATTTTAGTAACTGGTTATAGTGCAGATGTTACCTCATATAGCCCTAATTTTAATAACTGGTTATAGTCCAGAAGTTACCTCATATAGCTTTGATTTTAGTAACTGGTTAAAGTCCAGAAGTTGCCTCAGATCGCTCTGATTTTAGTAACTGGTTATAGTGCAGAATTTACCTCACATAGCTCTGATTTTTGTAAATGGTTATAGTGCAGAAGTTACCTCATATAGCTTTGATTTTAGTAACTGGTTATAGTATAGAAGTTATCTCATATAGTAGCTCTGATTTTAGTAACTGGTTAGAGTGCAGAAATTACCTCATATAGCTCTGACTCCCTTCCATGTTGTTTGTGAGCTCTCTAAGGTACTAATTTATGCTGAATATTAAACATGAACAACTGGGGTGTTGGCTGTGCTGTATGTTCAAGAGTGCTGATGCTGAGAAGTGAGGCTAGCAATGGCACAGAGGGTATAAATGCTGTACAACTCACAACCAAACTACTGTAGATGAGCATATGTATTATTTACATTTTCGCTCTGTTTCCCCACTACATTTTAGCAGTTAAGGATATGTATTCAGATAAGAAAAACAGTAATTTATAAGTATTTTAAATTCATGTTACAGTCCTTTGAAATTTAAGTTTATTTCTAAGTACTTCAAATGCAGATACGTTTTACAACATTACAATTATGAGCTAAAATATTTAAGATTTGATTGAAAGTGCATGGCAAAATTAAAACAAAATGTCCTCCTGTTACTCACGCTGTCCAATAGTACAGCCACCTGAAAGGAAATATGAGCATTGATCACACTGAATATTATAAAATAAAAACATTTAAATAAGTAACAAGTGACACATCGCTGCAGAAAGTATTACAAAGGTTGCTAAGGATTTTATTTATGGCAATGTATGTTTTAACAGCTGTGGAGCTTTTAATATAGTCACAACCAAAGCCTTAAAGTTTCAGTCATGACAACGTGGCATTGGAAATGGTTGAGTACAAAAGCAAAGTTGTGGAGAAGATGTTTTTCTGGAGCTTCTGGTTTGTGCCAGAAAACTGCTTGCATTTGGCAATGGGTATTTCATATTAATTATTCACAGACGTCTGCATCAAACTTTTTGTAGCATTTTCAACAGTGCTGTACTTTTGTATTTCTGTCAGCTGAGTCTTACTACTGAGTTTTCTCTGAATAGTGTAGAAGTTAAGCATGACAAGGATGAAGCACCAGCCATGATTTTGGTTCTTGCTTTATAAAATATTTTTAATGCATGAGCTTGTTTGAGTCAGATGCCAACAAATATAAAGTCTGTGGTTCTAGCACATTGAAGAAAAGAATGCAATTGATCAGCCAAACATATTAGCTATGAAAAATGAGGAAAAAGGGTCTGTTGATGGCAGGTACTACTTGCTATCTGTATAAATAGAACTATTACATTCAATGGTTCTTGCTGTTGTTCTGTACAGCACTAGAAATTATATATCACATGTTTTTATTTATTATTATTATTATTATTATTATTATTATTATTATTATTATCTTATACCAAAGCTGGAGCTTGAACTGCTTTTTACTGAGCAGCTGCAGAATTCTTCCCTGTCAGTGTTTCTTGTCACTTTTTCTAGTTGATTTTCTTTCAGACTGTTGGCATTTCTTCCTTGCTGGCATCCAGGCAGTGTACCTGTCTAGACAATAACTGAATTTTTTAAAACTGTTATATTTACTAGCCCTTATCTCTCGGTTTCGTTTTGCAAAATGGGAGAGCTGAAATTAAGCTGTTAATCAGTGTGCAGCCATCTTGAAAAAGAGAAATCTAATTTTAAGGCTAATTTAACTAGCATTTAATTGTGTGGTCTGTTTCCAATGATGTCTTTTTCCCTTTATGTTCATTGAGCAAGTCTTCTTTCATTAAGCTGTTAGACATTTTAACAAAGCCAGGATGGGCATCTGTTTTGTTAATTAATGTGGTCCATTAGTTAACTGTGGGGAACTGAGAAATCACTTATATTTTATTACAATTAGAAAATATGATGAATTGAAAACTTTTACATTACATAGTATTTACATTAACTTAACCAGTATGTTAATGAATGAATGAATGAAAGAATGAATGAATGAATGAATGAATGAATGAATGAATGACTGAATTAATTAATTAATTAATTAATTAATTAATTAATTAATTAATTAATTATAAGAACTCATCCCTAGGTAAAGACACTTAGTCAGGTGATGGATATTATAACCATTCGGTTATACATGATGAATCTGTCAATTGCAGACTTGGTCCCACCGCTCTGTAAAAATAGTTGCCAAGCCTTAAGGCTTGGGTATGTAGCACTACACACTTATCAAAAAGACCACAGATTCCTTAACTAATCTGTGAAAAATAAGAACTGCAGTAAATTACAAACAACAGGCACAATTGCAGGATCATTTTAATTTTGTATTAATTTAGAATTACAGTTTTCGTGCTTCTGCATTATCTTTGCAATTTCATAGTTTAAATACTGCAGTTCTGTTGTTGGTGAACAAAGACAGTTTTCTTATAAAGGAAAATAACAATATTTGTCAAGAAAAAAAAAAGCTTGACTGCTTTGCAGTCTATTTTTCTTGGTCAGCAAGCAAAAGAGAAAAGGGAAATGCTTGGGTCCTAGTAAATCTTGTCCGTCTTCCTTTCCCCTTTGTTCTAGAGTTCATTCAAGATGACATTGGTTTAAAAAGTCACTGTATGTAACTGTATGCAGTACCACTGTGCAAAGATATGAAGTGTTTATATGAACATATGGACAATGTATTTATTGGCATTTATTTACTGGGATTTTCTGCTTGATTACAAGTTGCCCAGGGAAAAGCACTCTAAGTAAAATACACGTGCATAAGGTAGAAAAAGCTGAGAAGACAAATTTCAATAACTTTAAGCAAATTAGCTGAATAAGTTCTACAAAAGACAGCTATCAACGGATAAACATTTGTGTACGTCATGTATAAAATGTAATGCAGATTTACAACATTTCAAAACAAAGAAAGTGAAAGGGAAGTAGAAATTCACTTGTACGTTTAGAAACCTGTCAAGGTTAACACAAGTAGATATTAAAATGAATAACATTAGATATTTAAGACTAACGTATTTAAACTAATTAAGATTAGCTACATTTTGACATCTGCTGCCTTACTCCCACACAGAGAATCATAGTCTTCTAAATTCATTGGAAAAATACTCATTAAAACATATTTTTCATTTTACTAAAATAGATACCCTTGTTTAGAAACAATGTTTGATATAAATTAAATTCAAACAGCACATGAAACAAGGAATAATGTTTTGTCAATATGACTTTCACAAGTTCTACAATTGGTTAACCCTTAACAATCACATACTAAACTGAGCCATCCACAGTTATGATGTTTAGCACTTTTCAGTACGTCCAAAACCCTGCAAAGTTTTTTTTTTTTTTCAGTTAAGGAAGCATATGGAAATTCCCTGCTAAATGTACAAGTTCAAAAATGTTAATACATGTGGGCAGATTGCCACCTTAATTTTCATCCCCATACAGAAATTACAGAATAAAAGTGTTGTGCCAGTTAAAAGATTAAACTCCTTCCTTTATAATTGTTCAGATAAGAACAATTCTAATCATCACGCCTCATTTCTTTAAATGAAACAAAATCATATAATCAGATTTATTTTCTTAGCACCTAGTAAATATCACCTTTGTCTTTAATTGCAACAACTATTTGGATGGCAGTAACTATAAGAGTCCACTTTCTGCTAAATTCTCTAAAATTCAAGCTTTAATATAATGGTCACTGCTGCCAACTAATAAAAAAATTAAAATAAAATTAGAAATAAACTACCTCTCTTACTCATTAAGAAATCTGAAAGAAACAGTACTAATTATGCCTCCTTTAATCACAATTTAGGGCAAACTCCTTTTCCAAAATCTTTTCAGAAAGCTTAAGTATTTCACCACGACTTATAAACAGCATTACCAAATGCATAATTTTTATGAAAATCAACAACAAAAAAGAATATTTATAGGTTTATTGGTTCAGTGCATAAGCCCATGTCCTATCAAGCATTAAGGAACTCAGTGTCCTGAGACCCATGTGGAACTTTCTGGTGTCTATATACTAATCCAATTCCTTTTTGAAATCATAAACTGATGGACAGAATTAAACTCTGTGGGGGAATTCATTTCAAAGGCAAGAGGGGCTTTGAAGTAGGAGATAGCTTGCTTGCTCAGAGGTGACCTTTGCCTAACATACAAGGCCATGTCAAACCCAGATTTGATGAATATGCTTCACCTCAAAAAATCTAGATCCATCAGAGCCACAAGGGCGGGAGACTTAAACCTCGACACGGCTATTAATAGGACGTGCTGGAGGGATAGATTCATCACCCAAAGACTCCCTATGCTGTGGAACAAAATCCCGGTACATGTGAGGCAGAGCACCTCGCTGGCCTTGTTCAAGAGAAATCTTGACCAATGGATGGGAGATCGCAGATATACCCCAGGGATTACCTCAGTGTCACTGCTCGACAGAGGCACAGCAAAATAATGGGTATAGTTCCCCATACTAAAGGGGTGGCGTAAGCCACAAAACGATGGGCTAGGCTTGTAAATGCCCTCGGGCAGATAGCCTAGTATGAACCTATGAACCTATGAACCTATAATGGTCCACCCTGCCAAAGGCTTTAGCAAGATCTGTAAATATTGCTCCTTTTAGTTGTCTCTCATCCACACCAATTAAGATATCACCAGTTAAGGT
>NC_056734.1:789676170-789688670 GCF_019279795.1 Protopterus annectens
GGTGGGCCAACCTAGCAAATAAAGATTGTACTCCTTCCTTGTGGAAACGATCCTGATAAGAAAGCTGTATAATAGTTTTAGATATGTAAAATGAGAATAGGGAGGGTCTGTCTTGGATAGTCTTCCCTTCATGTCTGTTTGTGGAATAACAAGGGAAAGCACTGCATTTCTGTAACTCACTGGAGGTAGTCCATTGTTGGCAGTGAAACTGCAAATGGAACAACTATGAGGGGATCCAACACTAAATTAAAACTACAGGGAATGGCTGGAGCCGAGAATGAAGTGTGGCAACCAGCTGTGCTGCTCTGATTCTTTCCTAACAAGACAGAAAATAAATAGCTAGAAGTAAAATTGGCACTGGCAAGAAAAATATTAAGCATTGAGAGGCAGAATCTTTTAATTTTGAAGAAGCAAGTATTGGAGTTACTACCTTGGCAGAACCAAGAATCTGAAAGGAAAGATGAAAATTTGACTGTACACTGAAGAGTGCATGAATGGTGAATGAAAAAGAAAAAAAAAACATTGAATTAAGATTTACTGAGTGGTACAAATATCTGCAAAATAGAAAATTCAATAAATAGGTTTACAAGATGAATAAGAAGGATCAGAGACTGAAAGGTATATGGAGTACACGTTTTTCAAAGACTTAAATATAATGACCTTTCCAATGCAGCAGGAAGGGAGGATGTGGAGAAAGAGATACAGAAAAACAGAGAGATAGACAAGTGAAGGCAAACAGACAAAGACAGGAAGATGGATAGAAAAATCAACAGATTGATAAATAGGGGTCATTCATCAGCATTATTATCTAGTGATGAGCAATCAAAGAAGAGTGTGTGAAACAACTTTCTCAGACCTTGGAGTTTTTCCCCCACTCTTGTGCAACCTTGAGTAGGAATATTTAAGTTTTAGGGTATGCGAGAGTGCTTGACCCCATGAAAAAAAATCTTACTTCCAAAGTTTAGTGAAATATGTTTCTTATTTTTCTTTCAACACTCAGTAAAACTGCTTTCATTCAATTCACATATATTAGATAGCGAGATATATATAACAAGCATAACTAGTGTACAGAATTGATGCAGACTGTTAGTGAGAACAGGATTAGAGAAATGAGTCCTAAGATGTGCATATCACCAGAGGAAAAAATAAAGTGTATGGCAGTTAAGCAGAGAGAAACTCATAAAACTGGTGAACAAATGCAAATACCAAAGTGCCTTTTAGGTAGCAACTGGTGTAACAGTAGAAAAAAATAGTGGGACTGAAATGAGTTCAAAATTTCAGCAAGATAAAGTCTTCCCACTGCTTGCAGTTTGTAGATATGAACATCTAAAACATCACATTTACAATTAACATTATCAATGCTGGGCTGACGTTTTATAGTTATAATCTAAATTCATGACAGCAGAGTAAATCCTGGTAGTCTTAAAAACAAAGATGTAGGATGGATTGAGGCACGTTCTATTCAGTAAGAACTGAAAAAAATAGCTGCTGCACTATTCAGTAGGCAGAATTTAAGCAAGAATTCCGAATAGCTATAAGAATGAAACACTGAATTCCAGATCTGTCAAAACGTACAATAGTCATATGCCTTGTATCGATGTATTGTGCATGCTCAATGTGCTTTGAGGATATGTTTTTGTGTGCTTAGATAACTCACGGTATTGCCCCCTTTCTCTGAATATAATAACAATTTAATTGTACTAGCTCAGGGAAATACTGTAGAAGTAAGAGAAAAGCTTACTTTATAAAGAACCAGCTCTACCTTTTACTATGAGTTGGTGTAACAATAGATTTCCTATATTTAAACTGAGAATGTGAGAGAAGGGCATTCATATTCCTGTTTTTGGGATACAGCTTCCAGCAAATTATTTCTGTTTATCGCATTAATTTAACAGTTTTAATATTGTATACATTGAATTAATATGTGTCAGTATTGGGATGAGCTAATCATTTGTACTTGACTGGTAACATATTGACAACACTTGATATAACTAAACTTAGTGGAAGTATTGTGAGATGTGTGTAAGCGGGTATGTTGTTGTTACAGAAGACATTGGAGGGGGAAGAAGGAAAGGAGTGGTGACAGGGAACATGAGAATATATACTGGCAGTAGTATACATGGAAGAAGGATGGTCACCTGATGACGTCAGAGTCATCCAGTCAATACATAAAAAGGTTACACAGACAAACCATTCAGTAAAAGCCAAGCTAAAGTCTACACTAAATAATACCTTAAACCCCCTAGAGTGGAGGCCCAGTGGATATATGCAAATCACCATTTAAGGACATACCTGTGTTTCAGCTACATGGCTTTTGAATGCCCATGGCTTTTTCTTTTTAGTTTTTGCTTTGTAAGTCTTTATGGGTACATTCAAGTCAATGATGCCAAACCTTACTGGCTGTAGCCATATAATGTTCTGGGACTTTCTGTAACCTCCTCAGTACAGCATAAGTGGGTAAAAGAGAGGATTCAAGGATTATTCATATATTAGGAACCAAATTATCAACAGATATCTAACACATAAGAAATTTTAGAGAATCAAACAGTATGTCTTAATTTTTATTATGCACTTTCATCTACAATGGATAAGAACTTAATCAGATTTAAGTTCTTAAGCTGAACACCAATTTAAATGTGCCATCCCAATCATGCTACACTTATAAATAAGTGATCAAGATATGTTGTTTGAATGTTGTTTGAAATAGTTTTATGGTAAAATTCAAAAAAATGTTAGCATAATCATTAAAAACTTCCTAAAAATCCATAGTTTTATTTAAAGTAAACAAAAATGAATTCTAATTTTAGCTGCTGTTTTGTATAATACATGTGCTATATAAATAATTTGTATCCAGCCCTGGTGGAACACTTGCATACTGTGTAATCTGCCAAAACAATTGCTTATATGCAGGTTTATTTTCCTATCAATCTCCCCTACATGTTTCTAGTACAAAACAACAATATTTTAAAATGTTGGCAAAACTAGGAATGTTTGTATGATCTATTTGTTGTTAGCAGTTTGGAAATACCATATATGTGTCCAAAAATCCTTTTCCCCATTCTCATATCAGTTTGCCCAATATAAAATTTATCACAGGTCAAACATTTAGTAGTGTAGATATTGCCTTTTTCTTTTATAATTGTACAAAACTATACATGGTTAGGGTCTTTTTTTCTAAGATCCATGGCCTGCAAAAACTATAAGTACTATTGGTGACTCCCTGCTATTGAGGAATGTAATCTCTTTTTTTGTCTGTGAGTTGCTTAAATTGAAAGAGCTGCTTTCTGTTTTACTTGTTCTATTTTTTTTCTAGATTGAGAAATCTGATTGGTTTCATGCTTTTGTTCTGTGTGGCAGACAGACAGTTAAATTACCCAGGCTATACATTTCACATGCTTTCTTCCACTGGTTAATTTGTTTCTTGAGTGATACTTAAATACACAGACTATATCTGTGGTCTTGTCTTTTCGCATAAGACTCAAGGCCTGCAAAAACTACAAGCACTGTTAGTGACCCCCTCTTGGTTATTTTTCCACTCACCCTTCCATTCCTTGATCTGCTTGTTAAACTTAATGATTTTTAAGCTGACACTCTTACTGCAAATTGAGCTGTATAAGCTTCTTGCTATCTACACTGATGTTGATACCTTGTGTGACAAATGGAAATACTGCCAGCCCAGCTAGCTGGAATTTTGTAAATAATGATATGTTATTTTTGAATATTAATATAACTTATATAAACGTGTGACAGTAGGAGATACTGCCAGCACAGCTATCTGGTATTTTGTAAATAATCATTTGTCATTTGTGAATATCAACATGATTCATATGCTTGTCTTACAAATGTATTAGAACTGTATGTTATGTGTATATTAAACTGCTGGCACAGAAGCGTGTGTGAAAAGGGTTTGTACAGTACTGAGCTTAGAGGTGTGACCACAGTGTACCCTGCTGGATTAGAACAGAAATGTATATAAGCTATTGTAATTGTATACATGTATATGTTTTAACAGTGGAAACTAGAACATAGAGGGTTAACTTGCAAAATTTCAAGAAAATAGTTGAAATTAAATTGTTTTATGATTGTGCTATAACAGTTAGTTTCAATGCAACAAGGAGACATGATGTCTAGAACTAGTTTGCCTTCTGCATTGTTTTGTAAGTGTTTTATTGTTTTATGTCTTCCAGCAGTTGCAAAGATCTGAGAGATATGTACTTTTCACAGGGAGATGCTGAAATGCTGGCAGTTTCTAGCAATGGGGATTTTCACCTGGGATAGTCAGATGACAAAAAGTATGTCATCCTGCACGTATCCCATCAGTAATATTTGAGATGTTAATTTAAGAACTGTCAGAGAGAGAGAGAAGACATTTTGTATTTTGTCTTTGACCTAACAAGTACAGCCACTCACCACTTCTGCCTATTTGTTGTTCTGTAAGTAAGTTTTTAGGGCATAGTGACTCTTTTAGATTCAGATAGGAATATATTAAAGTATAGCTTAGATGTTTTCTTTATTTATTTGAGACTGTCCTGCAATATTATTTTAAATATTTCCTGTGATTTTGAACTCTGAAGTTACTCTGATGATTTACTGAGTGTTTTCTTGTTCTTTTATTATTTATTATTAAATATAGTTAAACCTGTCTTTGTGGCTGATACTTGTGAGACATATTTAAGCTCTTAGAGTACTTGCATATCTATTTGGTGACATTGTACAGGCCACTCCTAATAGCCTTGGTCTTGGTCAGACTACCATTTGGATTAATAGTAACATTACACAGTAGGATTGGACACTCTTTGTTAAGGGGCTTAAGTAGGTGATAAGGAGTGACTGGTGGCAGGTAAAACTACCTTATAGTCTGGGCAGAAAAGGGCATAGCTAGTATATATGTGCCAGTGTTTCCCAGGTGTGTGTTCATGTATAAATTAAACCTCTAAGTGTGTGTGTGTGTGTCAGCTACTTGGGGAGGACATGAAGCACTGGTTGGATACAAATGGTGCTGGAGGTCTTGGCTTGGTCATTCAGCTGAGAGCTCAACTCTATAGCTGTGCCACTGGGGAGTCTTACTGGGGATCAGGAGAAAGAGGGAGAAACCAGCCCCAGATTGACTGTGGTCTCTGTGTGCTCTTAAAGGAAAATTGCAATTTACTGTGTGTGTGCTTGTCATCCTGCCACCTTATTATAAAACCTAGGGCTATTGCTGCTCCAACAGCATCTGATTTGGGTGCTGGGCAGCATCATTGATTAGGTTAGCTGCAGATTACACCTAGTAAGCACCTTTCCTTCATCTGGTTACAGACAACCTCCACTCCTATCCTTTGCAAGTACACATTAAGATCTGCAACCATAGGTGGGGACTTTTCTACTATCTCTGCACCCAGTTTGGAGGACATGCGGAATCTGAAGGCAATGTAGCAGTTGCCTTATGCACACTCACAGTCATGTAATTGTTGTACAGACAAATACAGTATATGACAGATATAGTTTGAAATTATCACTGGAGTCTAGATTCTGCAGCCACAAAGGACCATACACATAGACCCACATATGTGGAGGTGCTCACATGTAATTTACCCAAACATCAAAGTCCTCTCAGGCAGAGTTCTCAGAAAACTCCAAATACACACAGACAAGACAATTCCCATCATAACACATAATGTCACATCTCATTGTGTTTACCAAGCCCACAAGGTGAAACACTCCACAACCCAATATTCTGATCATTGAAGACTCCATTTTAAGATGCACTAGTGCCCTCTTACCAGGCTGAACAAGGAGAAGCTTACAGTTAGTTGCCTGTCAGAGGCCAGTATCTGACAGATCATGAAAGCACTCGGGTCACTTACTGCTAAGTACCAGTATGAGTCAATCATAGTCCATGTGGTTGAGAGTGATCTGAAATGTACCTCCTTGGACTATATAAAGAAAGACATAATTTAGCTCTCAGAAAATTTATCACAGGCAGGTATAAGCCTAACATTGAGAAGCATTCTACCATTTCTAAGGATGACATCACAATACCAACAGAAAATGTTTAGCTTTAACAATTGGCGTAGATACTGGTTGACAGGCCATGTTGCTTTGCCATAGATGGTCTTCATATATTGGCCAAGACATTATCTACCCCTACAGTGCCTTTTTTAGGCATTCCAAACAGGCAAACCTTCCAACATGACAAAAGCCATTCAGGACAAGCTAAGGGTGTTACTGCAGGATGTCAGGAGTCTCAACAAGAATCTGAACTATCTGGAAGGTCTTCTCACACTGGAGAATGCTGATATCTGTGCAGTTACTGAAACATGGTTCAAAGCCATGGAAAGCACTCCGGCACTGCATGGTCATAACAACTTTCATATGATATGAACACCTATTGAACAGAAAAGACCAAAAGGTGGAGGTATTTCTATCTACATAAAGGATAAGCACACCTCAAGGCTGGTTAAACAATATGGTATACATGAGCTACTCCATGTCAAACTAATCATGGGAAAAGTCCCTTACCATATTCTTGCTAGTTACAGGTCCCCCATCGTGAACCAACAAACCCATACATCATACCTGAAGTTACTAGAAGCACTCACCATCTAGCCTAATACCATTCAAGTAGATGATTTTAATTACCCTTCCATTAATATGGAGGCATACATGGCCATTAACACGCAGGCCCGAAGATTTCTTAAATTTGTAAATTCAAATGCCCTGGAGACAGCTAGTCTACTCTGTCCTAGATCTGGTACTCGCAAATATGGGAGAGCGCTACATCCCCCCTAGTGTGATGTCCTCCCAGGTAAGATCAGATCACAAATTTATCTCCCTTGAAATAAAGGTAAAACTAGTCCCACCACCTAACTCCAAAAACTTTAAAATTCTGTCAAGACATAAGAGGGAATGTGCACAAAAGAACAAAAAAAACCCATTAGTCTAAACAAGTGAATCAGGGAACAAGCCAAGACTCTGAAAGCAGACATTGTGGTAAAATATGTGCAAAACAACTACAAACAAAAAATAAAAATATATAAGCAAAAAAAACTGCAGAAAGGAACTGTCTAAAACACATACTTTAATATATCTCCAGCACTTCGGCAAAGCCTTCAAGGAGTATACTCAATGAGGTAAAATAGCCTCCAAAGCAAAGGTTAACCATAACGCATTTTTCAGTTATGCACACAATCGCAATGGCAACATCCAGAAATATACAGAAAAAGTTGTAGATGGAATCACCTATACTGAGCCAGAAGATAAAGCAAGTCTGCAGGCTGGCAAATTTCACTTCCCAATCACCCCCAGTTCTCCACCAAGTAATACCCTTCACCATTCCACCGCCAATTATCACCAAACAGAATGTTGCCACTGCACTCTGTAAAGCTAAAAACTTGGCTTCAGTGGAGCTTGACAATATACCAGGTTGCCTCTTAAACAGCTTAAATCAGGGCTTATTAGGCCCATTCAGATCTCTATTTAACCACAGACTCTGGAATGGCTCTGTCCTGATAGAGTGGAGGACAGCAACAGTTAATCCTCTGCAGAAAGAGGGATCATCTACTGACCCAGGAAATTACAGACTGATAAGTTTGATGAGTCTTATATGTAAGACCGTGGAAAGAATAAACACAGACCTGATAAATATCGACATAGGAAATCACAAATATTGAACCTGACGCAATGTGGCTTTTAAAGGCTGGTCATGCCTACTGAACCTGGTGGATTGCTTTGAGTAAGTTAGTAAGTTCATGGATGAAGGTAAAAGAGTACACACTGCCCTACTTGACCTGGCCAAGGCATTGGACACAATTCCCTACTCTGGTCCTGTACAAAAATCCTTACATCAACAGATAGATAGCCAATTGGCTCATGGACAGGACACATGGTTAAAATGGGTGAATCCAGATTTGGCACAATGCCAGTTACTAATGGTATGCCACAGGCATCAGTGCTGGGACAACTGCTGTTCAGAATATACTTCTCTGAAGTCAAGGCTAATGTGGAAGGCCTCTGGCTGATAAATTTTGCCAATGACTGCAAGTGGGGGCAACCATTGAATTCCCCAGTGATGTGGATATCTTTCAGGAGGGTCTAGACCAGATAAATGATTGGTGCCAGAATCACAGTCTAAAACTAAATAAGAAAAAAAATGCATTATAATATCCCTTCAGGTATATTACAACATCAACAGCACACCCCTAGGAGTACACTCAGAGGTGAGAGATCTAGTAGTAGATTTAACTTTGACCTCCATGTTTCCACAGTGTGATTAAGTCCTTCTATGTGGCACAACTTATAAGTAAAAGTATGGCATCCAGATTCAGGGAAGTTATAGTCCTGCCATACTCAGCACCTATTAGACCAATAATCGAGTACAGTGTGCCATTTGGCATGTACTTGACTAGGCATTTACAGCAGCTAGAGTGACCTCAGAGGTTCCTCACAAATTAAATACAGGATGTAAACACATCCTATTTGGATAAACTAAAAGTCCTATCCCGTTACTCGATCGCCTACTGACTATTAATGTGTAACCTATGCCTGACCTACAAAGGACCGACAAATAAAGCCCTGATGGAGCCACTACACATTCATAAGTCAAACAGCATAAGGGTCACCCCATCTAGGGATCTAAACTTAAGGATGCAAACAAAACATACTGGAAAGACAGATATGTGTCACAGAGATAGCTCATTTGGATGAGCCCTTCATTGGCCCTTTTCAAATGCAATTTGAATCAATGGATAGTGAATTGCAAATTCATACCTGGATTAGTGCCTATGTCCCTTTTAGAAAGTGAAAATCTGTAACATACTCAAAGCATCGGCACAAATCCATTCTACCCTCTTGCCCCTAGGGCCATCTATTCAGTAAAATTGGGTAATATTTGCTAGGCTTGTAAGGCGTCTTAAGCCTTTAGCCTAGTAATCTCCTATGAACCTATGGAATAATCTTCAGGTAATTATATATATCACTATTAGGGCTTTCATAGATAAACCAGCAATTTGTACAGCCACCATACCTCCCAACCATACTGAATTACTAGGTTTTTACCAAGGTTTGGAGTCCAAATGAAGGGGTGCCACAATTCCCAAGTGGCATCCCTTCATTTCTGATTTTTTTGATTTGTTTTTTTTTTTAAATTTTCCGAGTTTCGCGCTGTTTGAGCTGATGTCATCACATGCGCGATGACGTCAGCTCCATCAGGGCTACCAGCCCATCGGAATTGAGCTCAGGGAGCTCATTTCTGGCTGGCCTGGCTGCTTGGATTATTGGAAGCACTTTTAAATGCGAGCGGGCGGGAACAGCAGTTTTGTAATGGATTTATGTTCGGAATGGGGAACAAGGAAAGAATGAAGACTCGACACGGGAACGGCAGTTCAGAACGGGGAACACTTAGCAATTAAGGAGTGTGTGTGTGTGTGCGTGTGTGTGTGTGTGTGTGTGTGTGTGTGTGTGTGTGTGTGTGTGTGTGTGTGTGTGTGTGTGTGTGTGTGTATAAACATGCACTGATGCTATATTACTCAAGCTCTGTCTCTGCCTTACACCTGTTAAGTCTTAGCTTAGGATCTGGCTCCCCTGTGATCCTGAATAGGATAAAAAAACTATCAGAAAAATGAATGGCGGATATAACCTACAAATCTTCAAAACCTTTGTTTTAAGTGATTGTATTATAATTACTGTTCTAACTGCAGATAATTCTCAAGCTATCTTTATTATCAGAAATGATTAGGTAGTACACTGATGTAGCTCTTATGCTTTAGTTGTATACTAAAAGAGTCTGACAAGTCTACTCACTTGGGTAATAAATTGATTAAGTATTTTCCATTTATTGAAAAATTGAATTAAAAAAACACTTATGGAATAAGGCGACTTTAGCAGAGCATGGAGATGTGAGCAATGATGTGGACTGCAAATCACAGACAGACAGTGTGACGAAGAAAGGGCAGACACCAATAGTGCAGGCATACTGGCAAGGTAAATATATCAGCTTAGCCAAATGACTTGGTACAAACTTGGGAGGCACTGACAGATAATGATGACAGCAGCTGAAGAGACATATTTGAGTAACACTGACGGGGTATAAGGCAATCCTGAAAGGAGTTGATAGAGGCTAGTTTGACACAATTTGGAGAGACACTGTAGAGCATTTGGGGACCAGTGACAGGAGACAGTGATAGTAGGTGTCTTTTAATGGGACACTGATTTCAGACTGTGGGGAAACTAATGTCCATGAAAGTAGCTGGTGGATGCTAAAAGAGGCATGAGGTAACATTAGCATGTAACTGATGGTATTATAAGGGGCCAGGGATACTGACTAGTGTGAAGAGGAGGAAGCTAACCTGCTGCAAAAGACAGTCACTTTTATAGCATGGAAATCCACCGCTGGATGATACTGCCATTTGCTTGGGACATAAAAGGTTAATTTTAATAGGAGATGTGTGGACACTTTTAAGAAGTGACAGGTTTGTAAACATCTAGAGAATTATGTTTATAGTGACTGGGTGGGGGGCACACTAGCATGGATGAATGCTGATGGAGGTGAAAACATCAATGGGAAATTTTAAAGGATATAGGGAGATGTTGACTGCAGATGGAAAAAAAACTGATAGGCATTTCTGACAGAAGTGCATATAGCATTGACAGGATGACCATGCTATGGTTGTGGCAAGACAATTATGAGCAGTACTGACAGGTGCTGATGAGACAGAAATGATCCAGAATTTTGGAATGAGTATGGGCTATGAAGACATGTGACTGATATGGTCAGTGGCACACTAGCAGATTGTGGGTGGTGATAGAAGGGGATATAGTTTCTGGGATTGTGCTACAGTTGCAGGTGGATACACTACCAGGATACTAACAGATTGGATGATAGTGAAATATATTTAACCTTGTGAAAGACAGACCTGGAAAAGGAGAACAAAACTCTTTGTGTATATATGTATGTATATATTTATTTATTTAAACTAGAAATACTTCAGCTGCATTTCATGCCATGGGTAGTTGCAGAAAATACAGTAGACCTTATTAAAGCTATATAGAAAATGAACAGCTAATGATAAAAAATCAGAACACAAATTAAACATTCAAAATTAGAAAGAATGAATAAGAGAAATAGGTATCAGCAACATGAATGGCTGAATGCAGCTGAACACAGGGATAGGGCAGCATAAGGACAGAAGATAGAACACAAAAGGGCAAAGGTTATAAGTAATGAATGTGACAGGGTTGGCTGTGGTTCTGTCTGCTGGGCTGCACTCCGTCCAAATCGGAAAAAGTTCTTTTTTGTTTGCATTTTTCTGTTTGCTTTAACTTAAAAATAGTCAGCTCATGACTCTGCGTGTGCAAACCAGTTCCCTATTGCTGTGAAAAACACAGTAACTCCTTATTATTGCTCCTCCTGTAATTTTGGGGGACAAAAACAATGCTTCACGTGCAAACATGCAGAATTTTTTGCATCCTTCTGTTTAAAAGCAAAACTGTCATGTATGATAGTATGCATTTTTCTTTCGAACATTTGACATTTCATATGTATGTGGTAGGAGAAGGATATATGGTAAACTGCAGTGTGTCTGCTATTAATGAGCTAAAATATTAATGTAGCCATTATTTTTATTTATTTATATGATCACAGACAGTTGAGATGTATACACCTGGTGGTTAGAGGTATTCAGGCTCAAACCCTGTACCTTTGGTACAGGGTAAAAAGAGCCTAAAGTTCCTAGCCACCACCACTTGTGAGTTTTGTCCAGATTTTTTGTGCTAAGAGTTGAGAGCTATGGGAGAAGTGAGAACAGAATTTGTATTCCCCCATTATTGGCTTTGTTTGTCCAGGTTTTTTGTGCTAAGAGGTTGAGAGCTATGGTGAGTGAGAAATGAGAACTGAATTTGTATTACCCCATTATTGGCTTTGTCCAGGTTTTTTATGCTAAGAGTTTAAGAGCTATGGTGAGAAGTGGGAACTGAATTCACTAAATGATAGCCATTAAATTTCAGTCTTCCTATTTTTCAGGAAAGTGCTGATTTGGCATAGTGCTATGTTGCTCTGAGTGTAATCCATAGGGTCCTGGGTTTAAGACTTGCCAGTGAAATGCATGGTGGTAACACAAATTTTTATTCACGCAACTTTCCAAAATTATACAAGCAATGTTTAAAATGTGTCCCTGGTTTTTGACCTTTTGCCCTCCCCCCAAAAAAATGAAATTGAAAATAAATGCAAGAAGCTCTGCAAGATGCATATGGCTTACACTACTGTCATTCTATTTATAGTGTGGGCATGGAAGTAGACTTTTATGATGGAAATGTTCTGAATTAATTTGGCAGTTTTGTCATTATTGGTTCATGCATTTTGTTTCATTGCCTACAGTGCAGCCTACTGGAAAAATGTTCAAACAATAAATTTAAAATGCGCTCTAACAAGTATGCTGTATTATACAAAGAATATAACTTAATAAAGTCAGGAAGGTATATCAAAGAAAAGAACACGTGTATGTTTCTTGTTTTGTGTGCAAGGG
>NC_056734.1:789693670-789791170 GCF_019279795.1 Protopterus annectens
TGTAGACAGGCACTAAGATCATTCAATCCCTAATTCTCAAAACTATACATATAAAACCAGCTTTGCATGCTGTTGAAGGTTCTATTTTAATTATTTTATCAGGCATTTTGTGCCATGTAACATTTATTAATCAGTGAATTATTTGCTGTCTCATTGATTACTGGGTAGGTACTCCTGCATTGTTTTTTTTTTTTACAATATATACAGTATATATAATTATTCTCAATTAGTTACATTCATTAAAAGTGAAAAGCTTTAATTGTTTAGATTCTGGCAGCCTGTCTCTTGTTCAGTTCAACCTTAATTCCAATTCTTTTCACAGAGTTACACAAGAGCTGGGCTAATTTTATTTAGTCATTTAACCTTTCTAAATCAGTGTGGTTCCAAAGAAATATTTCTAAATTTAGTATTTAATACAATAATAATATTGTAATATTTTAGTCAGAAATGCATGATATTTTGTTTTATTTTAAACTTATCATGCAAGTTAATGATAATTAAATTGTCTTATATTTGTATTTTGTTAGTCATAGATTGTCATTGATAATAGCAGTTATGGGCTTGGGCTATTCATTTCCATTTGTTATAGGTTCTATAGTCAGTACAAATAATATTAATTTGGTGTCAGTGGAAGTGTACTTTTTGTCAGGCAGCATGCTGCAGGAAGATTTGAAGTCTGTTTGACAACACTTCTCAGCCCAGCCAGAGGCTTTATTCAAGATATTTTAAGTGGAAAGATAAGAGGCAAGCAGAAGTTCTATGACTAATCAGTATAAGACGGCAAGGTCTCATACTTCAGATACAGTGCACAAAGAAAGAATGCCACATTCAAAGAGAAGAAAGCACCATTTGCAAAAGAGTGCTTCAGAGTCTAAGAAATATCCCTTTGTGATCCAGTAAGGTAATAACTCCCATCCTCATTACCCCGAAGAAAGTAGTTTGCAGGACCAATCAGCAGAGGTTTATTTATAGGTTTTTTACAAGTTTTCCCTCATGAAAACAGGGCTAAATTGCTTCATTTATTTATTTAGCAGGTGTTACATGACCTCCCAAAAAGTACTGTCTTTAAGTTCTAGTGATGCTGGATCAGAGGTACTGAGTCACAATGCCTTTTGCCCTTCTCAGTTTTCATTGTTTAATCAGTATACACATGCAATGAGGAGTGCTGTTACTTTTGCCAGGGATAATAATGTTGGTGGGAATTTTCTTCCTATGAAGTACCTTTAGTACGTCAGTGAATTACATAACTGCTCATATCCCTGTTATCATTAAAGAGATAATTTAGTGAAGTGACTATAGTGATATTTTTTACCCAGTTGATACTGATGGTATTCAGCACATTTGAGATTCAAAGGATCAGGAGTGAAATATCTTGTTTAGGCCCAGGATTGAGATATTCAGGCTGTAGATTTTATCCACTACATGGTGATAGTTATTGAGAGGGAGACACTACAGGTTTTCTCATTACTTACACATTCATTGGCTATATTGGTGATTTAGCTTTTAAAAGGCAGGGCTGCATAGCTGTGATATGACTAGAAGTTATGTAAATTACAAGTGGTTAACAAAACACACAGGTGGGAAGAATGTCATGCAGATCCTTGCTTGTGAGTCATGATCGAAAAATCTACCAGTGGCTGGGGCTAGCGAGAGTCAAGCTGTTAAACAAAAAGCTTGCTAGGATTTCAGCTATAGTAACTCTGCCTGGCCAGCATGCAGTTTTGCCCATTTTTGATGTCATTGATCAAATGTTGTAGTAAATAAAGACACTGTATAGCAGACTGTCAGCTGTAATAGAAGGGAAACATTACTGTTCATCACCCAACGAACCTGTCGGGGCTGTACTGTCCTTTCAGGGATTTAGAAGACAAATGTCTCTACATGGTGTCAGCTGCAAGTAAATTTATACATTCCCATATTAAAACAAATATGTTAGCAATCATGTTACAAGAGTATCCCAAACTTAAAATACTTAAGGAATTATTGCAGGGCAACTTTCTAATGTACACAGAGAACCCCCTCCTCTTACCTCCCAACACTCATACCTGTGAGAGATGTACTTATATCACCAAATTGGAAGCAGTGCATGCTCCAACCAAGACTGGACTAGCTGGTCAAGAGGAGAAGGTCAACACCTGCAACTCACTACATAGAACATAGAGCCCTCCAAAACACCAACCATCGCAACCCAGACGTAGAAACACAAACCATACACCCACCTTCGCGGAAGCTCTCAATAAAAATTTACCCAAACATCAAAGACCCTCCCAAGACAGAATTGCACTCGACCACCACATCACAACACCAGCCCCAGAACACATAGCTCACCATCACAGTGTGTCTCTCAACCCATGTCCTTAAGGCAAAACACTTTATCCAACGTACTAATCATAGGAAACTCAGTTGTGAGGCACACTGATGTCACACTCACTAGGTTGACCAAGGAGAAGGTGACAGTCAGTTTATCAGGTGCCAGGATCCACCACATAACACAAGCACTCTGGTCGCTCCACAACAACTACAAATATGACTCGGTCATTGTCCATGTGGGTGTGAATTACCTGAGATGTACCTCCCTGGACTACATGAAAAGAGATGGGATGGAACTCTAAGATTATGTGGCCTAGGGAGGTATGACCCTAGCCCTGAGAAATATTCTACTGTCACTCAGAATTCATAGGTTCATAGGTTCATACTAGGGCTATCTGCCCCAGGGGGCATTAGCCTAGCCTATAGTTTTGTTTGTAACGCCACCCTTTTTTTTATAGGGAACTATACCATTATTTTGCTGTGCCTCTCTGTCGAGTAGCCAGTGACACTGAGGTAATCCCTGGGTGCGATCTCCCATCATCAGATTTTGGTCAAGATTTCTGGGCAAGGGCTCTGCAGTGCTCTGCCATACATATTTGTTTTTGTCTCCACAGCATATAGAGTCTTTTGGTGTGATGATCCTATCCTCAGCGACCCCTATTAATAGCCGTGTCCGGGTTAAAGTCTCCCGCCCTTGTGGCTCTGATGGATCTAGATTTTTGAGGTGAAGCATATTCATCAATCCCTTGATCTAGATCCCTTCATGATATGATAACAGTGTACTGTTGTCACCTGATTGACTACTTCATGCATAAGGTGACCGGTGTGTCGACCGATAACTTCTTAAGCAACCTGGGTCCCAGGTCCCTGATAACTAGCTCAGTCCTTTGTTTTTCCCCAGGTGATAAGGGTTTTTGGCATTTAACGTTTGCAATTTCCTGCAGAGTTGCCCTTTTTGCCATTTCTAGACTTCAGTGCTTGCCTCTGATTTTCAGTTTTTTCATTCTGTGAGACCAGTCTCTGCCCTCCTGTGTTCCTTTGATGTACATGACACCCCTGCCTTTTTTGGTTGTCTGGAAAAGTAGATGCCAAGCCATGCTTGTTTGTCAGCTGAAACCATGACAGGGAAAAGTGGGCCAGTTTGCAGCCCTCTTCAGGCCCTCCACGTCGTCTGACAATGTGCAACGCTCAGCCAGCAGCCAGGAACCCTTGTTGCACATGATGCTTAGGGGTTGATAGCCCCAGGCCCATTTGACCTTAATTGTAGGATGTATGGTTTGCTTTAATCTCGAGGCTGTATGGACTGAGGCCATGGTAACTGTTGGTATGCCTTTTGGCAAGTCAACCAAGTTTAAAAGGCACAAAAGTCCTTCATCAAAAAAAAAACAGGTTGCCAAACTGTCTCCACCAAACCTATGTCTTTGTAGTCTGCCAAATTATGATCCCTAATGGGTTTCAAAGATAAGCTTTTCCATAGTATTTGCCAGCTAAGTCAGGAAATTCTAATGAGCATATATGCGGTGGAGGCAATCACTTGCAAGCTTGGGGTAGATGGGTGTGTCCCAGACACCGTGGGTATGTATGTCTGGCTGTGTATAGAGCCACACTGCTATCGTATCCAGAGGTTTAACTGGACAGAGGTTTTAATTCCTCGTTGAGGGGACACCAAGACTGGTTTTGGATTTGGGTTTTCCTTGGATCGTTAGGATGGCTTGGGGGTTAGAGCAGTTTGATTGCTAGATATAGAGGATTTTGAGGGGCTGCAATCGTTTGGTATAGATATCTCTGGGACCTCATGTTGGTGTATGTTGGCAATGTTTGCTCAATCCTGTCATTTCACATGTCTTTTCTATCATTTCTACTCATATCACATCATTTTGAACTAGTTCTGAGCATACGTTCTTTTGAGTTTTTTCTTATCTTTCTTCATTTTTGCTATTCTTCTCTTTTTTTTCTTTAGCTTTTTTTTTCCTTATTTTTTCTTTGATTTTCTTTGTTTGATTGGTTTTTTACTTTTTTTTTTCTTTTTGTTCTAAGGTTTAAGGTCTCTGTTTAATAGTTGCTTTATCTTGCTCCTTTTCTTGGCTTCTGGGTTTTCTTCCTTTTTTGTTTATTTCTGACTTGTTTTCCACTACAGTTGCCTTTGGTACAGCTTTTGTTGGTGCTGGTAGAAGGTGCAGGTGCTGGTAGTGGTAGCTGCAGTCTACGGGTTTAGGCCCGAGACCACACTAGTGTCTTTAGGCCACAAAAAGGGAGACCTCGGGAAGTTCTTTAGACGTGAAGTTGTTTGCTTGGGGGTGGTTTTGGGAGTGGGGTGGGGATTAGGAGTCCAGTGAGATTAGTTTGTGATCTGATTAGAGTTCACAGTGATCTGCCCGATTGAGATTATACTTCCGTGTTGAAACATTGTGCTCCATGTTCGTGATTGATGAGATCAAGTATGTTGATTCCTCTTGTGGATTCCATGGCATTGTTCCATGAGGAATTTTTGTTAATTCAGGAACTTTGGCTAGGTGTTTTGCGGGTTTTAAGTGGCCATTAGTGGTAGGGTTGTAATTGAAGTCCCCTAGTATGATGGTGGTGATTGATTACCTCTCCAGTGTGTTTTCAGGAAGGCCATGTGTTCCTCTGAGTTTGTGAGGTGGCCCTGTAACATGCTACAATTTGCAGTACCACAGTATGAGCAGAAAATGATCGACTTCAACAATTGGCTAAGTTTCTGGTGTCATTTTATGGGATCCAGTATCTGTCTGCCTGGGATGACATGATCAACAGACCTCGATGCTTTGCCAAAGACGGCTTGCATCAGTCACCCCTGGGATTCTGGGTACTGGCTAAGGCTCTTGCCACCCTTATAATGCCTTTTTTAGGCAGTGTTCCAAAGACCAAAATTTTACCATAACAGCTACAAACAAATGCAATATGAGGGCCATGCTGCTCAATGCTAGAAGTCTAAATCTCAAGATGCACTCGCTCAAAGGTCTCCTCAAAATGGAGAATGTCGATATCTGTGCTGTAACAGAGACCTGGTTTAAAGAGGCAGAAAACACCCCTGTGCTCCCAGGCTACAACTCATTCCATACCTTTTGGCCCCAAAATACAGCCGGAAGCTCCAATGGTGGTGGTGTCTCCATATTTTTAAAGGATACGCACACCTCTAGACTGGTAGCTCAGTATAATGCATCCGAGATACTTCAGGTACAACTAACACTGGGTAAGATGGCGATACAAGTCATAGACTGCTACAGAACCCCAAACATGTCCCTAGACTCTCATTCCAACTTCCTAAGCACCTTGGAATCTATCAAGGTCCAACCCAATACTCTCATACTGGGTAACTTCAACTACCCTTCCATCAATTGGAAAAACTATTCAAGTACCAATGTACAGGCCCAACGCTTTCTGGAATTTATCAATTCAAGTGCTCTGGACCAGCTCATTCTGACCCCCACTAGAGGGAGCAACATCCTTGACATGGTTATCACCAACATGGGAGACCATTGTTCCACACCTATAGTCAATTCCTCCCTGATTAAATCTGACCACAAACTGATCACCATGGAAATCTCCATCTTGCCTACACCCCCTGCTAAGGTGACCACCCTGAAAAACTTCTCTAAAGCCAACTTTGGGGTCCTAAAAACAGAGGTGGCTAAGTTTCCGGCACCCATGCCAATGGAAAATAGCTGCATGACTGCCGAATCATGCACCAATGCATGTACGAGCATGTACACAAATGCATGGACCTTGCCATACCAAATAGAACTAAGATGTTCTCTAAAAAAAGGAAGCCAATATGGTGGTGCCCAGCCATCAATAAACTCTACAACAGAAAAAGAAACTGTTGCAGAAAAAAATGAAGTCACAAGACTGGAAAACCTCCCTTATCAGTCTTGAAAAAAGCTGAGATCCCTTATCAAATCCTCTAAAGCCAGCTATGAAGGCAGAATTGCAGCTGACACCAAAAACAACCACAAAGCCTTCTATAGCTATATCAAAAACCTCAAAGCAATACCCAGATTTGCTCTGAGTTATTGCAGAATGGCATCTCCTATACTGAGCCAACAGCTAAAGCCAACATACTGGCCGACAAATTCCGTGCAAACTTTACCCCTCCCCCCCAAGGGCCCTATCACAATTCCAGAAGAAAGCCTGGTACCCACCATTTCTGTGGCACAGGTAAAAGCTGCATTGTCGAAAGCCAAGAATACAGCATCCATGGGACTTGAAAATATCCCTGGCTGCATCCTACATGAGCTACAAAACAAACTGACACCACATCTGTGTGCCTGGTTCAGTCACAGCCTTACCTCAGGCTATGTCCCTAACAAATGGTGCACTGCTACAGTCATTCCGCTCCAAAAAGGAGGAGCAACTACCCTGGCAACTATTGCCCCATTTGCCTGATAAGTCTGTTATGCAAAGCTATGGAGTGCATCATCATGGACCTGCTTAACAAAGATATATGCAATCTCCAAACTTTTGACCCCACACAGTTTGGGTTTGTCAAGGGGAGATCCTGCCTGCTGAACCTGGTTGACTTCTTCGAGGCAGTCACCAAGGCTGTGAATGAGTGAAAGCCTACCTTGACCTGGCCAAGGCTTTTGATACCATTCCACACTCAAGTATCATTGAGCAACTCACCAAACTAGGCATCAATCCTTACATCACTAGGTGGGTTGCAAATTGGCTCACAGACAGGACCCACAGAGTGAAAGTTGTGGATTCCAAGTCAGACTTGAGTGGAGTCCCACAGGGCTTGGTCCTGGGCCCTCTCCTGTTTGCCACCTACTACTCAGAAGTCAAGGCCAACAGAGAAGGACTCTGGCTGACCAAGTTCTCTGATGACTGCAAGCTAGGAGTCATTATCAACTCCCCAAGTGATGAAAACATCCTACAAAAGGACCTCTCTGAGACCAGTGACTGGTGTAATAACCATGGCCTGAAGCTTAACGCCAAAAAATGCATTATCATCCCCTTTGGAAAAAACTTAGTTCCCAAGAATTACTACATTAATGGGAGCCCACTGAACACTGAAGTGGCCATAAGAGATCTGGGCACCCAGGTCGACAGCCACCTCACCTCCGGCCACCACACTGCTACTGTGGTCAGAAAGTCCTTCTATGTGGCACATCTTATAACCAAAGTTTTTGCATCCAGGAAGAAAGAGGTCATCATCTCTCTACTCATCCCTTATTAGACCAATCATTGAATACAATACCCCATTTGTCATGTACCTGACCTGACACCTACAACAGCTGGAGAGGCTACAAAAGTACCTCACAAAAAGATCCTAGGCCTTAAACATGTTGTACATGGACAGACTCAAGAAACTTCAGCTGTTCTCAGTCTCTTATCATCTACTTAGAGATGATCTCTGCTTGACTTACAAAGCTATGTCTGACCCAGCCCTACTTGAAATGCTAAACCCAAAGAAATTCCAATCCCCTCATGTCACACGCTCCAGCGATCACAACCTTATTACCACAATTAACAGAACATGCTGAATGGACAGGTTCATCTCCCAAAGACTGCCCACACTCTGGAATTAGCTTCCCATTTATGTCAAGCAGAGGACCTTGCTGGCCCTCTTCAAAAGAAATCTTGATGAATGGATGGGTAACAGAAAGTTCACTCTAAGGATCATTCCAGTTGCCCTACTGGATAGGGACGCTGTGAACTAACACTGGGTGGCACGGTGCCTGGGCAATTATTTTGGGACAGGTTTGTAAAGGCTCCAGGGTCATTAGCCTAGTACACACCTATCAACCTATTACTCAGATTTCTCTATTAAATGTGCTGCCTGCAGCAGTAAGAATCTGTGCAAGAAAAACAGCAGTTGAGAAACAGGATGTGGTATGGAAGTTGCTGAAATAAGAGGTAGTGGAAGATAGAAGAGTTGGTCCATTTAATGTTCCACTTTTTGAGCACTACAGAGTCTCCCTGTTGGGTTTAATGCCAAAAGAGAAAGAAGGAAAATACAGGCTGAGCTATCATTTGGCCTTTACTCAAGCTCTGTCGGATAATGACATTATTCACAAACACCACTCATAGTTTAAGTATGCATTGGTAGATGATACTGTAAGGATCATTAGGTTTGATAATCTATTGTTGGCCAAGTCAGGCATTGAAGCTGCATTTCATTTGCTGCAGATTTGTGAGAAGGACTAACCCTTATTGGGTTTGTATTTTGAAGGATAACAGTACTTTGATATGCCTATGCCCATGTGGTGCTCAGTGGCTTTTTCTACCTTTGAGAGGTTTATCTCTGTATGCCAGGGGTACTGACAACAGACAGACCTGCATTAAGTAATCATACACTCTCTCAATGATTTTTTGATTAATGGTACTGATTTTCAAGGAGTTTGGGAAGACATAGATAGTTTTGTTGAACTCTGTCATCAACTCCGTGTGCCCCTTGCCAGTGTTAGAATTCACAGTCCATCTCAAGGCTTTCATATTTTTGGGTTTTGAACTTAATGTACTTTCTATTGCATTTAAACTGGCTCAGAATAAGCCAGGATGATTGAAAGAGGCTATTAGTTTATTTATAATTGGCTGGAAAGTTACAATAACAGACATCATGGCACTTTTGGCTTTCTTCATTTCACTTGTAAGGCTACAGCACCTAGTAGGACATTCGTGTAAACCCTGGATAAATTTTTTAAAAACGGGACATCAAAGGCACAACAGGGTGAAGGTATCCGGGTCGATAGAGGAAGATTTGCTACTGTGTCACCATATTCTTTGTGATTACAATGGGATTTCCATTTGGTAGGATGACTGGTTTGTTTCAGATTTGTTGCAGTTGTTTACTGATGCATAAAGAGGATTTGGTATGGTGGCTTATTTTCACCGGCTTTGGTTTTCAGAGTCTTGGCCACAATCTGTATCTTCAGAGGGAAGGAGAGATATTACACTTATGTACATTTTGTTGGCCATTTTAGTTTCACAGGAAGATTTTCATAAAAAAAAAAATGTCAGTATTTTGCTTGGACAGTAAGGCTGTAGTCAAAGTTTTGGCCTGAAAAGCTTCTAGATGTAAATAGGTGATGTCACTGCTAAGATTGTTAGTTTTGTACATTCTGCAAAGTAATTGTTCACTGTCAAGCACATTTTCATTATCCAGATTTCATCAACTAGCACAACATAACCTAGGATGTCCCACACCAGTTCTGCAAAATCTTTGGATGGTTGATAAAGGGTAGGGCATCAGTTGTTAACTAGTTCTTGGACAGATAGCACCAAGAAAGCTTATGAGCCAGCAATGCAGTCTTTCCTCGAATTTTACAAGATCCTACCTATGGAAAAGAAGAGTCAGTCTTCCTGTCTCCTTATGTGTTATATAGTATATAAGCATATATTGAATGAAGCAGCAGAAACTTGAAGGAACCACTTAGCCCTCAGCTTCTTGCCCAAAATCAGATGATTTGTCTGATTATTGCATAAGCTGGATAATTAGAACATGATAACAGTGCTTACATAAATCCTTATCTCTAAGCTCTTACCACATGAATGCCTGAAGCTTTAGGCTAAGGAAATGTTTCTGTGCCACTTGCAGTAAAGCATTTTTGCATAGTGCTAGGTGATGCAGTTTATGTTCTACTCAAAGACCATTTTTCCCCATCATGACTGTTCATAGCAACACTTATGCTAGTGCAAACTCATTCCATCCGGCATAGCCTATTCATGAATTCTGGCATGTGTGTATTCAAAATATACAAAGAGCATTGTGGAAATGTATATGGCAAGTGTACTTTTTTGCAATGACATACCTTCCTCAAACACAGACAAGTATTTAATGATGGCCTTTTGTACTTGTTTCTGCTAACTACTCAAGTAAATGTAAAATATCTCATGCCCTCATTTTCTGTAAATAAGCCAGATTTCTAAGAAGCAGACTAAACATTAGAATAAAGAGGTGATGGAATAACCCTTATTGGATCAACAGAGGGTTTACAGTATGATTGCACTGACCTTTCTTACTGCATAATACCTTCTTCAGTATCAAATGAGTTTGTAATGCCTGTACTATGTTAATAGTGGATACTGTGATTTCATACCCATGTGTATATTAAAGTATAGGAAAGAGTGTGCAATTTTATTATATTTCACTAATATGTATTTGAAAAAGACTTAACGTTATGACAAAAATGGTGATGTGTAAGGTTACAAGAAAATGATCAAAAGAAGAGACTCTGAAAAGGAACAGGAGAGAGCAGAGATAAGGACCACATATGTATTCAATTTAATGATATTAAAAATGATGGCTTTATAGAATGGACAGAGAAGATACGCTAAATGGACAAGCTGTTGACACAACGAGTTCAGGGTGTGAGGAAGAGAATTAGGAAGTAAACTGTATAATATAAAGATAAGATTCTAAAGAAATGAGTTGGAAGCCGATCTCTCAACTCTCCCTGTTTTGGAGGAACATTTCAGTTTTCAGGCCTGATTTACCCATATATATGATACACCTATTTCTGGTGGTATGTCCCAGTTTTTAGGCTTGATTTACACCATTGCATAATTTTTTATATCTCCCCATCACACATGATGTTTTAAGGTTTCTAGTAGACAGATAGCCACCCTACATGACCAGCATACTTCTGACACCAATAGTTTGAAGAAAGAGGACTCATATCTCATTTTTTTCCAGAGACAAAAATAAATGCCCCTGTGTGATAGAATTTTGCAATGCAGTTCATCAAATTCTGCAGATGTTACACTGTCTCTTTGATAATGTGCTTATATTTTTTCATAATTTTATCTCTCTCTTTTTTAAGCGTGTGTTTCTGAGTAGTATTATGCATTTTTCTGAAAAGGGAATGGGTTATGGACCAGTGATACTCAAATTTTATACTTATGAGATGTCCAGAGATTTGGCTGAATGTACTAAATTTTCAAGGGCCTTTTATATCTATTTTCAAAGTCTGCAGGTTGAGAGGTATAGCTAGTAGTCATGTATAAAAATGAGAGCACACATTTCTGAAAAGGTGATAACTCACATGAATAGGAGACTAAAAGTGCAGAGGTGGGTGATCATAACTGTGTCAAAGTGGTAAACCTGTAATTAAAAAATGCTAAAAAAAAACTTAGTAGTCACTTAACAGATGAAAATAAATCAAATAATAAGCCAAAAAATGAATACTAACACAGTAGTGATGCAATGCTTAGTGTGGTTCTTTAGTTAGTTTAAGCAGCATTACCAGCTATGCAGAGTCTGAATGTCCTCCACATGCCCATGCAAACTTTTACTGGCTGATCATGTCCTTGCACTAGTCAGCTCCAACCCTGACTACAACATGCATGACTTAAATTTGACTGATGGCATTAGTGCTTGATATAGCTGGCAGGATGGAGCATGGTGCATACTGCTACAATCCTTCTGCATAAGCATCCTGGGAAATGCTTTTCGCTCCCCATGCTAACATTGGGTAGTAGCCCTCATTAGGGACTGCGCACGTGCATGCACTTGCTGAAGGACTGCATTGCAGGTCCCTGCGGTGATGTAGATTACTCTCCCCTCCACCTAGAGAATAAGGTTAAGTCGTGGGAATGCCCACATAGCCAAACAAGCATCCCTCATAACTTTCTGAAATACTGCCCCTCTGGACAGTTTTTGTCGCAGTGGTTATGAGGACTCACTGTTACATAGAAAAAGAAATGGACTTCAGGCCAGCTGAAGGAGGCTTGGTGATTAATAGGTATGGGTCAAAATGAATATAGAAAGAAGAATAAAGCTTCCTTCAACTTTCCATAGGCATACCACTTGGTGAATCAGAAAACCTCAACGTTGCCCTTATGTAATTTTGACATGTGTAAATGACTTTGTGTATACATGCTGCGATAAACTAGTGTCACATCTTGGACCAATTCCCTGCTTTAGGCAGAATGAATAATGAAAGGGGTTCCTGTTCACCTACTACTCCGACTGGAATAAAGGTAATATCAGAAACACACTGAGAAAAGTTACTAAAAGGAGCATTATTATAAGAAATTTAACTATGGGAAGAACTTGCAAAAATTCTGAAATTGTAAAATAACACAAAATAACTGTTACTGGTATAAAACTGAGCAATAAAAATAATAAAAAAGTCACCTCCAGGATATTTTAGCACTTTCCCTGAAATTGTGGTTGCTGGGCTACTTCTGTTCAGAACGTAGCAAGATTTTAATACTCCAAGCCAAGGGACTTCATTTAAATCTGCGCTACTTCTCTGAAAAATTCTTTACAAAACTTATATTGCTCTACTGAATATTTATAAAAGTTTTAGCATTTCCCTAGTCAGCATATATCACGTTTTTCACACCTGATAAGAATATCCAACCGCCTATCAGAGTACAAGGTGAAGTTTGGGCCTAGACTGAAAATCTACTCTCCAACGGTCTGGAAACAAAACTGAATAAAAGAATCAGTTCTAAGAGACATCACTGAATTAGAAGATATCAGTTTAACAAACAAAAATGAAAATGAAGTGAATACTATCCTTCCAAGTTTTCATACATTGAGTCTGCTCTCTCCACAGAGTCTGCCACACAGCAAGACCTGAAGATGTCTGCATTGAAGCAGCACATTAAAAATGAGTTCTTACTGAGTAAACTGATGGGCAGCTTAGAACTAATTTATACCTTACCGGCTTGAAGGAAAGAGACTGAGTCTGTGAATGTGACAACTTTACTGGAAGAGTATCCGCTGACTGCCAAAGGGGTCCTCAGCAGCACTTCTGTTAAACAGACCATATGTCACTGAAAACAAAGATTTCAACAACATACATACACCAAGAACTAGTTTTAAGGATAAACAAGTGGTGTCAAAGTGAGCAGAAGGAAGAAATTGCAGGATTATTCCCCAGCAACTGCTAAGAAGCACAAAGCCTTTGCTGAAATTCTCCAGGAACAGTCAAAAAATAGACATTTGATTTTCAGCCAGTGTGGCAACAAAATACTAGAATCAGTGCTGAATCTTTGATAATATTGACCAAGTCCTACATTTCCTACAGAAGAACTTGAAATGAGTCTCAGTTATGAATTCATCTGTCTTCACCCTGCCCTTCTGTCTCAATCTTGGATGAGTGTTAACTGAAGAAGAAAGGCCTATGTAAATTTGTTGTAGTTCAGAAAGCATCTGAATCTAAATTTACCTCTAGCCTCAAACATCTGACAAGATCTACAGTGTCCCAGACATTACATCCTCCTACCATGGACAATTGATAGTGAGATTTCTTCCAGGTCACTTAACACAATGTGTAAACAACTGTGAAATGTTTAGATACATTTTCTGAGATCAGAAGAGAAGACTGTATGATTAATTTGGATGAGTCTACAAAAGTAAGTGGAAGAATATGGAGATATTTTCCTCTGATGGTTTCCAGCTGCTTTTGAAATCCCTTAATAAACTGCAATTTCAGACTCCAGAAGTAATCAAAAATTGACAAGAATTATTTAAAAGACCTTTTTTTTCATGAGCTTTTAAGTCAGAAGAAAGGTTCACAGATGCTTCTAAACAAGAAAAAGGAAAATACAAATGTTGAGGTTTTATTTTGTTATTCCTGAACTCTCGCCTGACATGCAGTCCCACGGCAGGAAACACCAGTTAAAAGAATTCCATAGTACGTTGCTAATTAATTTCTAGAATTCCCATACTGAATTGAAATGAGTGTGGTTATTATTACAATAGTTAATGCTTAACAAACCCAATTGCTATTTGTACCTATTGCAGTAGTTAATGTTTTTGTTTTATATTCTCCACCTACCTATTGTTGATGTTTCTGCACAGTAATAATTCACTGTTAAACATTAAATGTCTGGACAATATTTCTGTGCCAAAGAGGTATACAATTCTGAAATATGCTGACAAAAATATGTGTTACTTTTACAAGAATTAACTATCATTAATTAGCCTTAGAGGTGTTTGCTTCTAGGCTGAAAGGCCTACTCATTTGCAGTTTAGCCAATTCCTCTAAAAATCTGGTTAGAATATTAGGAGATACCAGAGATGGTGACCACTCCATTGTGTTAAAGACACAAAATAAGGACAGTTAGTGACTCTCTCTAGCACATGAATGAAAATATATTACTGAGAAAGTTTACAACTCCAGTATAGATAATCCTATCAATTTTTCCTTTTCTCCACTCTAACATTTCTCCAAAATCCCAGTTTACCAATAGTAGTGGATAGTGGAACAGTTATATTATATTTCACAAAATAATTAATATATGTGAAGTCTGGAAGATTAAAACGTCCCACAGTCCTATGTGATATATTTGCACCTCAAGCACTGGCGAATGACATCAAGTTAAATTACTTTCTTATTTCTAAAGGATGTTTTCCAGGTTTTGAACGCTCAGAGATAAGGCCTTCTCTGTTGTTTGTTCATAATGCAGCCACCCTTCAGTTTGTCATAATGTATGACTGCATACAAGATGCCCGTAATCACCTGCCAAGCTAATCTACATCAATATAATGATTCTAGTACTGGACAGTTGATTTCCTAGTTTAACTAGTTTTCCTAGTTTCCTAGTTTAAAACTAATAATCAGTTTTAATCTATCTTAGTTTTCCTACACTTCTACATGACAAATGTCAACCCCTTAACCTTGACATTTGCTTCTAGAACTACTGTATTACTAAACTGTGTACCCATGATTCTTTTCATGAGGTTTCTACAATGTTAACCTACAGAAATAATTTATATTAATGTTTTAATTGATTTTTTGTCTTTTCATTTATTTGTTGTAATATTGTTATATTAGCATAGTTTGGAGCTTATCTCCCCAAGCCTCGACTGAAAATGGATATGTATCCAGTTAGACTAGCCCGGTCAACAAATGTAAAATAAATAAATAAATCAATAAAATACATTTCAGAAACAGCATAGTCCTGCTTGGATAACAATCCTCTACAAAACATGCCAGTCTTTGCTATGTGTGAAATCTGTAAAATGAAGATTAGCTTCAGACCATTTATGATACTGCTAAGGCTAAACTCCATGCAGTGTTTGCCTTGATGACACTATTTAGAATTGGTTAGGAAAGGTGCATGATTGTTTTTCACAGTGTATACTTAACTAGATTTAGATTACTGACCTGTCAGATAGAAATATATACTCAAAAAGTCGACCCTTGCAGCACTTCTAAAATACAGCTCTGAACTGTATTTGAAATGAGCTGCATTGCAATTATGGACTAGTTAAAGCAGAGCCAGTAAATGCTTGGTCAAGTTCCTCAAATCAAAGCATGCAGCATACTCTATCAAAACTGTATCAGATAAAGACAACTCAACCTGCAACCTGCATGGAATCAACAAAGCATTTTAAGGGTTCTTTGACAATTATTTTCCTAATCCAACAGGCACCTTTCCCTTGCATGTTCCCCTTTTCCTGAAATACTGCACATCTATTGCTAGATATGAAACACAATCTGAGTAAACCACCATCTCAAGCAAAAGAGTATAAGGTCCTTAGGTGATTTCCAACCAGTAAAATTACTGAGCTGGGTACTACAGCCTTTGACAGTTACATTGTTTAATGGATGTACTGGCAGACATGATGCACCTCTACCTCAAAGCAATTTTTACAAATTGTACTTTCCAAACATGGAAACCTTTCTAAAAATGTGGCCAACTTTAGAATAATCTCCTTAACTGACAGAGGTAAAACTTTATGCAAAACTCAGCACTGAAGAGCACCCCTGTTATATGGAAACTTAGTAGTTAAAATCAAATTGGATCTTTTACTGGGACACCCCAGCACTAAGTATTAATCTTAGTTGCACAGTATTCAGAGATGTCTCCCTTCCATATGGTTGCCATGCTGACTTTAAGAAGAAGGCATTCCACTCTATTAATTACAATTATTCGGGGAATGTGCTTCATCCATTGGCCTTACTGGTCAATTTCAAGCAGCAGACAAAGCCTTATATTATATTCTCATGGCAACACTGCTTAGAAATGAATATATCTTTTCTGTGGACTCTCAGTAAAGAAACATGACGATGCTATGTTCTCCCTCCATTCCCTTGCTGATGATCAACCTTCTTGATCTGGTAGTTAAGAACAATTATATCATCAGAGAGAAGGATTCCTTTTCACATATAATCAAGCATTTAATTTTGACAGCTGACAAAGTATTATGTAGCAGTCACCTAGTAACTGTTATTTCAATCATATCTTCACTTTAACCATTTCAGATCTTAAGATTGTTATAAATGAAACAAAAGTGTTCTTTTTGTTTTTATCAACTCGGCAAGGAAAGTCACAGAGAGTGGGCATATAGGGAAGCTTGAGAGAAGTATTTACTCAAATATCTTGGTGACTATACACATTATTTATTGGTGTTAACTGTCTCTGACAAGCTGCATGGAAATGTACACATTTGGCTGAACCTGCACCTATCCATCCTGGCAGTATCATAGGTTCATAGGTGTGTACTAGGCTAATGGCCCTGCAGCCTTTACAAACCTAGCCCATAGAAGTTCCCTGGCATTGTGCCACCCAATGTTAGTTCCCAGTGCCTCTATCAAGTAGAACCACTGGATTGATCCCCAGGGTGAACTTTCTATTTCCCATCCACTCATCAAGATTTCTCTTGAAGAGGGCCAGTGAGGTGCTCAGCATATTCTGTTGATTGTGGTAATGAGGATGAGGTCTCCGGGGCATGTGGTGTGGAGGGATTGGGATTTCGTTAGATGTAGCATTTCTAACAGAGCTGGGTCAGACATGGCTTTGTAAGTCAAGCAGAGATTGCCTTTTAGTAGATGATATGAGACAGAGAATAGCTGGAGTTGTTTGAGTCTGTCCATGCAGGATGTGATTAAGGCCTAGAATCCTCTTCATGAGATACTTTTCTGGCCTCTCCAGTTGTTGCAGGTGTCTAATGAGGTACATGCCAAATGGGGAATTATACTCTATGACTGGTCTAATGAGGGAAGAGTAGAGAGAAATGATGACCTCTTTCTTCCTGGATGCAAAACCCTTGGTAATGAGATGTGCTACATAGAAGGACATTCTGACCACAGTGGCAATGTGGTGGTCAAAGGAGAGGTTGCTGTCCACCTGTGTCCCCAGATCTCTTATAACACCTTCAGTGTTCAGTGGGCTCCTATCTATGTGGTAATTAGTGAGAACTGAGTTTTTCCCAAAAAGGATGACAACGCATTTTGTGGCATTAAGCTTAAGGCCATGGCTTCGACACCAGTCATTGGTCTCAGTGAGGCCTTTCTGTAGAATGTCTGCATCACTTGGAGAGTTAATAATGGCTCCCACCTTGCAGTCATCTGCAAACTTGGTCAGCCAGAGTCCCTCTGTGTCAGCCTGGACTTCTAAGAAGTAGATGCCAAACAGGAGAGGAACCAGGACTGATCCCTGTGGGTCTCCACTCATGACTGGTCAGCAGTCTGACTTGGAGTCCTCTACTTTCACACTGTGGGTTCTATCTGTAAGCCAATTTGAAACCCATCTAATGATATAGGGGCTGATGCCTAGTTTGGTGAGTTTATCAATAATTCCTGAGTGAGGAATGGTATCAAAGGCCTTGGCCAGATTGAGGTAGGCTGTATCATCTGCCTTACCTTCATCCACAGCTCTGGTGACTGACTCAAAGAAGTCAAACAGGTTGAGCAGGCATGATCTACCTTTCACAAAACCAAATTGCATAGGATCTAGAGTTTGGGGATTCCCTATATCCTTGTTAATTGGGCCCATGATAATGCACTCCATATCCTTACATATCAGACTCATCAGGCTAATGGGCCAATAATTTCCAAGGTCTGTACTCGCTCCTCCTTTATGGAGAGGGATGACTGTGGCAGTACACCATTCATTAGGACAAAGGCTGAGGTGAGACTGTGAGTGAACAGGGCACACAGATGTGGTGCCAGTTCACTTTGTAATTCATGTAGATCACTGCCAGGGATATTGTCGGGTCCCATGGAAGCTGTATTCTTGGCCTTGGGCAATGCAGCTTTAACCTGTGCTGCAGTAATGCTGGGTGCCTGGCATTCTTTCGGTATTGAGATTGGTCCTTTGTGGGGAGGGGTAAAGTTGGCATTGAATCTGTCAGCCAGTATGTTAGCAATGTCTCTTGGCTCACTATAGGAGGTACTATTGTGCAGTAACTCAGAGAAAATCTGGGTATTTCCATGGAGATGCTTGATATAACTATAGAAGGCTTTGTGGTTGTTTTTAGTGTCTGCCACAATTCTGATTTCATAGCTGGCTTTGGAGGTTTTGATGAGGGATCTCAACTTTTTGTTGAGGCTGATAAGGGAGTGTTTCCAGTCTTGGGATTTCACCTTTTTCTGAAACAGTTTCTTCCTTCTGTTGTAGAGTTTATTAATGGCAGGGGACCACCAGATTGGCTTCCTTTTTTTGGAGAAGAGCATCTTGTTTCTGTTGGGTATGGCTAGTTCCATGCATTTATGTACATATTCATACAGTGCATTGGTGTATGATTCGGCAGTCATGTATCTATTTTCTATTGGCATGAGAGCCGTGAAGTTAGCCACCTCTGTTTTTAGGAGCCCAAAGTCAGCTTTGGAGAAGTTTTTCATGGTGGATACCTTTGTGGGGGGTGTGGGTGAGATGTGCATTTCCATGGTGATTAACCAGGGAGGAATTTACTATTGGTGTAGATTAACAGTTGTCCATGTTTGTAATAACCAGGTCAAGGATGTTGCTTCCTCTAGTGGGGGTAAGAAAGAGCTGGTCCAGGACATTAGAACTGATGAATTCCAGGAAGCGTTGGGCCAGTGCAATGGTGCATGAGTATTTTTCTCAGTTGATGGAGGATAGTTGAAGTCACCAAGTATGAGAGTGTTGGGTTGGATCTTAATAGTTTCCATGGTGCTTAGGAGCAATTAATATGTTGGTTGCAGCTGCATCTATGCAGAGCCAGTCCTTATATCACCTTAAACAAACAACTGGTTCACAAAAATCACTAAGCTAATAACATAGATCATAGGGGTGCAAATGGCTTCACTCAAAGTTCCTGACAACATATTTGTAATCAGGTATTTTTGGGTTATCTTTGCTGCAGACATACTACTGGAAATTGCAACTTCTGCAACTTTTTAGCCAAGTCAGTTCTCTTCCACCTTAACTGGAAACTTATACAACAAGAGATGATAGGTACACCCTTCTCCCAAAGTAGTAACGTGGTATGTTGACTCACTGCCTATTAACATTCAAGTACACCCAGCAGTAACAAATTCATAAAAGATCATGAGAACTGCCAAGAAATCTTTGGTATGACAGAGCTACTTTAGCACATTTTTACTCTAGCATTGCCATAAATTACAGACAGACAATAATTGTATCTATTGGAAAGAGACTACTGTCTGTAACTTAGAACTCTATTGGTCTGCTCCAACTGTTAGTTAAAGTCATTTTTTATTTTGTCTCATCTGACTTTTTATAGTGCAATTAATGTCTCCCTTCAACCCTTTTTTGGACATTCTTCTAAAATAGGCATACATTTTTTTCTTCTGATCTCAGAATCTTGCTTCAAACATTTTACCATCATTTATAAATTGCTTTATTTCATATACTGGGTGGGAATGGTGAACTGTTAGAACTAACAGCAAATGCATTTATACAAGAATGTTAAGCGTAGACAGTATATCTATATCTATATCTAAATATACATACATACATATATGTGTATGTATATATATATATATATATATATATATATATATATATATATATATATATATATAATTACCAGAAGATCAAATCTCAGAAGACCGAGACGATAAAACCGAAAGATCAGAATCCTGAAACTTTAAAGTACGAGTCCCACAATACCGAACTGCAATGTAAAGGTGAATCGGTAAGTTATGAAACTGTTGACTGTCATTTTAAGATTAGTGTTACATATGTAAAAAGAATGCTGCAGACTTTATGTGCCAAGTTTATGGTGTCAGTGGAGAAGTTTTTGTAAGTTTTAACTGTAAAATAAAAAAGAAGTTGTAGTTATTGAGCAGCATGAGTTGTGAGGCATGAATATTCAATGTGTAGTCATAGTTTACCCTTTTCCACACTGTAGCACGATCTCAGAGTTGTTATATTAAATGTTGGGGGTGTGTGTGGGGGGCACAGGGGGTACAGCCCCCCTGCAAAATGGTAGAATAACAAATATAGTTGTAGTTTTTGAATCTGTAAATCACTGAGGTTACACTCACTTTTGTTTAGAGTGGTATTTGAAATAGTATACTACTGCAAAAGGTATTGTTTTAATTATGTTATATTGTTGTTTGGAAATAGTTTTAGTTTGAAATATGCAGTGCTGTTTTGAAGTGTGTAAGTGTTGCAATGATGTCACATATGTGTCTGTTTGTCAGGTGTTTTGCATCGGTGTAGGGTAAGGATTTAATGTTTGCTTTTCGGTTTTCTGTATTGTGGGACTTGGTATTTTAAAGTTTTAGGATTGTGATCTTTCGGTTTTATCATCTCAGTCTTCTGGTATATATATATATATATATATATATATATATATATATATATATATAATAACAATTAAACAAAGACCCACTATCTGCTTGGACTATATGGAAGACCCTTTACACCAAGCCCATGTCTTAAAGAAAATTGAACTGCTTAACATATGTCCACCCAGAAACACTGTTTTTTCTTATTGCAAATGAATACTGGGCTCCTGAATATGTTTTTTTTTTAATTACAAAATGCTGACTGCTCAGGGCACCAATACTGCATGGTAAACAGCATAAATGTGCATAATGCCCCACAGTCATACCTCTCTGAAAGTAGCTCTCATTTTTAGAATGCAAACTTTTGCATAAGGCAAGCCACTACATAAATGAATTTGGCCACCTGTTACATAACCTCATCTGATCATCTGCTTCACATCCAGTGTTTGCTGGTTAAGTAATTTTTGTTTTGTAATGACACAGTCCCCCAGATTCACTATCCTTCCATGCAGGACTAGCTTAGTCCTGCATAGAAGCGGCTGTTTAGGAGCAGGACAGCAGCGTGTCATGCATATTAATGAAGGCATGCTACCTGAGCTCCTAAACAGACCTGGAGCATATAAGAGTGCAGGGGGTGTGTCTGAGAGCAGAGCTCTCAAAACATATACACCCCTGCAATGAAGAACAGCAGAATATGAATAAGAATGAGCGAGACTGCTCATAGGTGTTCGCATACCCCCAGCAACATCCCCCCATATTTACAAGAGCAATATATAAAACCGTAAAGATACAGAAGTGTTTTTTTTTTATAAAACAGATTAAATTTAACTGTAGTTGTGCGGGTTTGCCCATCGCTTAGCTACGGTTAATGCAGATGAAATGGCACAAGAGGATAAAAAGCAAGATATATGCAAATGAAGCAGTACATCAATAGTATAGTGGGAAGAGCATTCACTTTATAATCAGACATTTCTGGTTCGAGTCCCACTCCAATACAATCCATTTTCCATGTCAGATCACTGTATGATTAATTTATTTTTTTGCATAACCTACAATAACATATATTTATAACATTTATATATTTATAACATATATTTGTGAACGGGAGTACTGCATTAAATGCAGATGTGAGGTGTCATTGTTATAATGCTACAAAGTCCACAGATAATCACAAGTGCCCCATACAGTATATGTACGCAGGAATCAGGGATATAAATGGAAGGTAAAATATGTAATGAATGATAACTCTATACAGTTTCCAAATCCACTACCTTCCCAAGAACCATTAGACATTACTGTCTAAATTAGTGCGGTGGTAAGTGGGAGTAAGCAGTAGCAAGCAAGTGTAAGCATAATTAGACAGTAGTAAGTGGGAGTAAACATATCTAAGAAGTAGGAAGCAAGTTTAAGCCCTTTTGTGCAGGTGTGAGCAATGCGCACACAGATTAAACAATATTGAAGCTAACTCTCTCTAAGCATATTTAACCAGAAGATAGCATTGCTTACCTTCGCACAAACCTGCACAAACCCACTTACAATTGTCTAAAAGTGCCATAAGTACTCTGTATGCATCAACTGCTGTTCTGGCCAGAAACAAAATAAACAGCCTTTGCAGATCTTGAACCCAGGACCCTATACACTATAGTCACAGTAGTTAACGACTAAGCCATCACAGTCGTACATAAGATTGCATTATCACCAAGCAGATTTTCACTATAGGAAATTCAAACTGAACATCTGAAAGGAATCTATATACAGTTTTATGTTGTATAACCTACTACATAACATAAATATGTGAACTGGAGAACAGCATTTAGCCAGGTTGTGAGGTGTCATTGCAATAAAGTGTTGAAATTCCCTGATAAACACAAGGACCCCATACAGTGTACGTACACATGAATCATGGATACCAAACACATATATAACACGTAATTAATAATAAATCAATGCCATAATGCAAATATAATGCAACTTAAATATTAAAAAATGCTAAACATTGCACAGCCCAGCTTAGTAGGTGTAAGTGATGTGTAGGCCAGCTAACTCAGCCTGCTCATTGGTATACCCCTTTAAGCAATGCCAGCCTTAGGTTAGTAGGTTTGCCCATAGCTTAGCCTTTTTAGAACCATCCAATCACAGCAAAGTGCAGAAAATCATCCCTATTTAAACCCAACAAGCAGGAATACATCTCATAACTGGCTGTAGCTTCCTCTTGTAGGCACTATGTCTGGAATGGGAGAGGGTGTGCACTTTTGGAAACAGCACTGGGGCATCCAGAAGTCCAGAGTCATGGCAGGACTCCTTGTGAAAGACCATGACATGAGACTGCTGCAGAGCCAGTACCAGGGTTCCCAATACAAAGCAGAAGCCTGGGACCATCTCGCCCATAACCTCACCAGTGTCACTGGCATACCCCATACTGTTAAGCAGGTCAGGCATCACTATGCTGACCTGAAGTGGCAAAAGGTGGATCTCTTGGATCAGTGGATCCAAGAAGCTAGGAGGACAGGGGAGGTCCCAGACGTGTGTAAGTATCAGTCCACTACCCGTTTAATAAGTGTCATCTCATGTATATTATGGATAGGTATGGCTAAATATTCCTCTTATGTCTTTCACAGTGGTAAGTGAGTGGGCTATGAACCAGGAGGCTCATAGATGTAGACTGGAGTGGTTGTGATGCGAGGCAGGTTAGTAATACTCTTGCATGTACTGTCATAGGAAATAAATCCAAAAGTAGTAGTAAATTAATTGCCTGTATAAAACCTATATTGTTTAAGGCATGTACTGCATACACCAGAGAATATGGCACAAAGAGTCTCTTATAGGTTGTATGTAAATAAATGCATAATAGCCTGACAATAAAAGTCTAACTGCTGGACTGCATGGGTTTACTTGGGTATCATATGGTAATGTAGATTTGCAATCACTTAATAGTACTGTTGTATTAAGCACTGTTATCCACACTGTGCTACATGAATAAAATGTGTAGGAATGTCTGCATATGACTGTTGTAATCACAAGAGGTCATATTGTAAAACTGAGAGAGACTTAGAAAGAAAACAGTGAAAAGATCAATAACAAAATTGAAACAGTACACTCAGCTGAGACATGAACTGTTAAATTTTTAGCACACACAGCCATGGTTCGAATCCTGTGAGTGGTAATAGGCTGCATACAGAATCATACTCCACAACTATACAGATATGTCCAGAATGTCCAGTAAATTGGCCCATATCTGCTGCCTGTCACACTGGGAAATCAGTGGGATAATCCCAGACATTTAGGCAGCAAACAAGAAATACAACTGATTGTAGACATCTATAAGAACAAACCTGTCACTCTAGCAAGTCCCCAACATGTTATGAGAGTAATAAGCCAAGTATGTCCCATCTACACCCCCATGTTGTCAAGCTGTGACCAGAGTGTGTACAGTAACAGAGTGAGATATATATGAATAATACTAATGTGCAGTCTGGTAATTTGTGTGGCAACATTCAGGTAGTGCTAACAAACATTGCTCCCACAGGTCCGTCAGATATGAACACTGTGCTTAGAAATAAAGAATTGATACCCTGTACTGGTACTGTTTATTCTGGTATTGTATGGCATTGTTAGTGTTGCAGTTGCTCTGAATAATAAGGTATTGCTCATCACTGTCACCCACTCTGTGCTACATAATATAACTATCTAGGAAATCCTGTATATGAGTATTGTAATACAAGGTCAGAATGTAAAACTGCAGGAGAATTATAGACAGAAATCAGATAAGAGATACACAACAATATATATATAGCACACACAGCTGTGATGGACAGTGTTTTATTTTTAGCAGACACAGCTATGGTCCGAATCCTGGGAGTGGTAGTAAGCTGTATGCAGAATCATACCCCAAAAGTGTACAGAAATATCCAGAATGTCCAGTTAATTGGCCCATATCTGCTGGCTGTCATCCTGTCCCCCTGGCATATCAGTGTGCTAATCTCTGACATGTAGGCAGCATTTCATGTCATATAACTGACTGTCTGGCCTGTAAGTATTTGGAAAATGTCAATGAAAACAAACCTGTCATTGTACAATTCACTAAAGGCTTAAGAGGGCAATAGTTGAAATATGTCCAGGTTCACCTGCATGTGGTCGAAGCATGCCCAGCGTGTGTGCAAAAGGAGATGAACAGGTATGTGCATAACATCAACCTGGAATCTGGGAGTATGTGTAGAAACAGTTAGTGTTAACAAACAATTCCTCCACAGGTATACCAGGTAAGAGGTGTATACTGCAGGTAAAACCAGTTCATGTATATAGTTGTCGACAGCCATATCACTGTCCAAACTAAGGCAACAGGGCAGTGTATTAATACTTGTAAGGTACAGATAACAGCGCTGACTAGGAAAATAGTGTGAACTACATGAATATACTAGTTGTTAATTGATACCCCCCCCCCACCATATCTACAACAATAAACTAAATGCACAACTCAGTTGGTATGTGGTGACTTAACTCTAATGTTGGGACATATGTCCTATTGTTCAATAATTATTTAAATCTGTGTCTATGCATGTGCTATGTTGAAATGCTCTCACATTAGTGGCATGGTGCCATCAATGTACCTGCACGCTGTTGTGATTACCACTGTGGTCCCATATATGCATGTGTTCTGTTTTCTATGCAACTGTTCCATATCTGGTGTTCGGGTTAATTGGAATATCTATGCATGCTGTTATACCTAATCCTGGAATGTGTTGACTATTACTAACCCACATATGTTGATAAAACTTCAACACCATAGGACGTATGGGAATGCACATCCCAGTGGACCTACCTGTCCTACTTCTGCTGGCAGTGGCACCAGGCACTAGCACATCTAGGGCCTAACCTGGAACCTCCTCGTCCATTGGTCCTGCATGACCTTTGGGTGCAACCACCTCAGGGGATGGGGCTCGCCCCCCCCGGGAGCGGGCATGGACAGGAACCTGTCACCCGGTCTGGGTTGTGGTGTGTAGTGAGCTCTGCAGGGAGGTTGGAGATCTGCTACGCCAGCTTGTGGGCTGTGTGTCATGACTAGAGGGTTGGCCTGGCTCTCCTACTCAGCCTGCAGCACAGCCACCTTCGGGGCTGTGACTGTGCAGTGGTGACTGCCCATGGGTGGGGACCTCAGTCCCACTGTTTCCACTAGGAGGCTCATGGGCTTCCAAATTCCCAACACCCCTCCCCATCAAGGTGTTTACCCCTCCATGTGTCATATACCACCCCTGTTTGCATCTTGTCTTGTCGGTTACCCTACCCAACCTACCTCCCCAAATATACCTAGTGTGATGCAGGATCTGGAACTTATGTAAATTAACGTGGGACTGTCTGTAAAATCATGGGCAGGTAGGTATTAAGGTGGAATGTGTGTGTGTGTTTGTGTGTGTGTGTGTGTGTGTGTGTGTGTGTGTGTGTGTGTGTGTGTGTGAGTGTGTGTGTGTGTGTGTGTGTGTGTGTGTGTGTGTGTGTGTGTGTGTGTGTAGGTACTGTTATTCACTGCTGTACAGGTCTTAAAGTGTGTTTGTTGTTTTCCCCTACAGGTGGTGAAGTGGGTCAGGGTCCATCATGCATGCGATCTGATGTCAGTGTCCATACGGACACTGCAGATGATGATAGTGCTGTTGAGGCACAGACAGGGTTGTCAGGGGCCAAAACTGCACCATTGTTTGACATCCCCCTCTTAGATACCCCAAACCCGCACACAGTTACAGTACCTATAAATACCCCATCTCCAGTGGCAATAGCAGAGGGACAGTTGGTGGATGGTGGCAGTGCATAGGAGAGTGTGGTGTTTATGCCTATTGTGCCTGGTAACAGCAGGCATAGCTGGATGTCCAGCTGGGCACCACATATGCAGATGTACCAGGGTGCTCATGGTAGGGCCACTGGTCATCATGCATCTGGCAGAAGTGCCACAACTGTTACCACCAGGCACATGTTTCAGACTGTCATGGGGGTACAGGCACGTATGGAACTGTACACCAGACAAGACCTGAGGCTGCAGAGGGCTGCTCTCACATCTGCAACCGACAACTTCCATGAACTGTGTGGTGCCCTCCGTGATTATACGAGATCATGAATAGATGGTGGGGTGAGATGGTAGGCCTTATTGACCATGGCTTGTCCATGCTTGAACATGTGGTGGGACTGCAGTGATGGCCACGTGGACGTAGGCCAGCAACACCAACAGCTGGTGGTTGATGTGTACATGCTAGGACACCAAGGCGCTGTCCAGCAATGATGCATTATAGCTGTTAGTAACACTGGGTGATTGTGGTCTCCATAATGTAATCCATTTGTGTCATAGGTGTACATGTGTCAGCAGGAGGATGGTCTGCAGTCATATTCCATAAGGGGTATGGCACTGTGGTGACACCATGGCTGTGACATATCCGGGGTACAGTTGAACACATGTCACAGGTTTGTATAACAGTTATTGCCTGTACCACATGGATAGGTGACTCACTGGGACATGTATGATCAGCAACCTGATGTAGACCCACTCACCTACATGCACACTTTTGCTTGGCAACACTGAGACTAGACTCCTACCTAGGTATATAGTGCTACAGAAGTGTGTGGCTTTCATTGCACACACCACACAGCGTTTAGGGTGAGGTGTGTTCCAGGTTACATGTTACATGCAGAACATCCCCAGACATGTACAGTATGGTAATGGGGGATGTAATAGTTGTATATGGACAACACATAGTGTGACATACCATCATATACACATTAACAGACACATAACAGACAGACACACATTCAAGAGACCTGGGTCTATTGGTACTAACTAACTTGTCAGTGTGTCCAATGTGCTACAGGTAGGCTGCACACAGCACATACATAACTGGGCTGGATTGTGGTATCAGCCTATTGTATGGTTGAGGGTAACAGTGGTCACCATACAGTGGTACATGGGAGATATACTGGGTGGTCCATGGTGTAATGACAGTGTACACAGCACTCACATCCCACAGTGGATATTGTACTCACTGGAACCCATGATGACAATGACATACCCACGTCACACATTGCCCATGACTGCGATACAACCCATTGTATATCCCAACAGTGGTACTACAGGGATATGCATCTAATGCACATGCTACAGGCATAGTAGGGTGTTGCATTGTCATGCCTCACCTATGGGCAGCAACAACACTATACATACTACTGTGTGGCAATGCATATTGTAATAGGAGTATGTGGCCTCAGAATGCTCTACCCTACAGATATACAGACATACACACATACACTCACTTGCCAGAACTCAATGGGTATCCCATGCCTATCAACCCATTTGTACAACACTGCTGTGCTGGTACTGTAAGGCTCATGTAGCCATTAGGGAGAGGAGTGTAACAGGGTACATGTATTGTCAGATACAGCAGCAGCCACATGTTACTATGGCGATGGGTGTTGCAGTGGTTGTGAAGGCCATCATGGTATTTCCAACTACAGGTGTACTAACACACAGACACTGCTATCCTCAGTAATGCACATGTATACGTGTGTCAGCACTGGGGTGCATCGCTGAAGGTGGTCATAGGTGTGTACCTGGCTATTGTCCATGGAGAGATGGGTTGTGTAGAGGATGTGTGTACAGTAGTATCATGCCACCTGCCATGTGCCAACAGGCAATCTATCAACAGACACCAATGTGGTGACCCACAGGGTGAAAGTGATATGCATCAGCCAATCCTCTGGGTGCTTCCTGCGAATGGCCACTGATGTGATACAGTTGACATGATTGCAACATGTCTTACAACACATGGTTAGTGTCTGTGATGGAGACCTGTACTCAAGCATGTTTTGTTGACTGTGGTAGTGTAGTGGAGGTGCCCGTGGCATGTGGTACATACAAGGTGATGTCTCCTATATGTGCCAGTTATAACACAGCTGAGCAGACATGTCAGTGTCAGTCAAGCATAGGTTGCTTGTACATATCCAGCTGCATACCTGCCATCTGCACATCTGTACAGGGACCAACAGACATCAGCTTGGCAAGTAGCTATGCAGTAGGATGAATGTGTCGACAGGTAGATGTTTGACAACAATATGTATGCCATTACTACATGTTGGAAGCCCTCACTGACATGTGCTGTACAGACGGTAGACTACAGTTACATTCCACATGTCAGATCATTATCCAGTAGGGGATATATACTGTGACACAGCTCACACACCAGGAACACGCCAGTGAGGTCTCAGAGTCCAGCTATGCCTGCAGGGGTGCTTGCTGTCAGTACTGCATTTAGCACTCTACTCTTGCCTGGGAAAGCACTGTCAACAGTAGTAACACCATGATACACTACATGCCAGTGTGACAGCACGTAACCTGGGTTACTACCTTTGTATGTAACACATTCACATGGATAACAGTGCTGTACAGGTTTTATATACTTGTGTATCCCGCACATGACACACAAACCCCTTGCTACTGTAATGACAGCACATAGATGCATGTATTGTACATGGTATTACATACACTTATTACAGATGTCATTACCCTGCTATGTTATCAGACTGGGATGTGAGCACTGGGTACCATGGCTGACACATGCTTAGCAGGTGTCAGCATTGCTGCAATTTAACAGCTAAGCAGATTTGCACACTGGTAAGCAAAGCCTACATGGTGTAAGCACCCATACCTTTATCCGTAGCTTAGCACCACTTAGCTTTGTGCAAACTCGCCCAAACATGCTTAAAGCTGCTCAAAACTGCCTTAACCACTCTGTATCAGACAGCCTTTCTTCTGCCCAGCAACAAAATGCACAACTCTTGTACCCAGCATCCGGTACACTATAGGCACAACAGTTAACCACTACACCACGACAGCTGTGAAAACAATTTTTTTTTCCAATATAACTGACACTTTTAAGTATTGAACAATTGCTATGACTTCAACAATTGTGTAGTACCTGTTATTGACATTACTGTTGCATCACATATGTTGTAATATCTAAATATGCATATATCAGCTACATATGGTGAGATACATCTGGGAAGGTATACACAACCGTGATGTTTACACATTACAGAAATATGGATATATACATATGTTGATATATGTCTCCATGTACATACACATATATATTCATACATATGTATGTCTACACATCTGTATAGTGCATCCTGTATATAGCCATTTGTAGATCTCTTCGTATATACATACATACAAATGTATATATATATATATATATATATATATATATATATATATATATATATATATATGTGTGTGTGGTGTGTGTGTGTGTATATATATATACACACACACACACACACACACACACACACACACACACACACACACACATATATATATATATATATATATATACATATATATAGATATATATGTATGCACATCCTATGTGTACAGATATACCTATTTATTTTGATATATATGTAGATATCCATAACTATATGTGCATAAGTATCTATATCTCTGTATATGTGTAGAAATATATTGCTGTGTCTATGTATATATTTAAGTATATATATATATATATATATATATATATATATATATATATATATATATATATACAAACACACACACACACAAATATATATATATATATATATATATATATATATATATATACATATACATATATATATATATATATATATATATATATATATATATATATATGTGTGTGTGTGTGTGTGTGTGTCGATATGTATATGTGTATATATCTATATATATATATCACAATGAAAATGCCAATGCAGTTCAACGAAGCAGCCAAGATATCCCAAGTAGTTTAAAAGCATATACTTTATTCGATAAAAGTGCACATGGTAAGCGCTTTCACTAAAACAGCTTTATCAGACCATATAACAGCACCATAGAACTGAGTTCATTTTAAACAATTCAAAATATAATGGTCCAATCAAAATCCAAGCAATTGTTAATTGCTATGCTCTCTTAAAGAAATAACCCTAAAAAAGTTCGTAAAACTATTACCGTAAAAGACATTCATATAAATATCTACCCAGATACAAAATGACATAATACACCATAAATAAACAAATCTAAGGACAGTGGCAGTGGTAAACAATATGAGGATGTAAAGATGTATATAGTTCTATACTACATGACTGATGATGACATATCAGTGGAAGCGACTGAAGGAACCGAACGGTTACAACAAGCGATGGAAGAAATCGAAAAGGACTTCTTTATACTCAAGAGGTTACAGGCACAGAGGCATCATTTCCAGCTATGCCTCGAGAAGAAAATCATACCTCGTGGACTACGGGTGTTCAATATGCCATCACAGGGTTCGCAGTACCCTGAACTTTTAACTCGCTGGCAACAGATAAATCTAGAGGTAAGCAATCAGTATATGCGTTTACTGATAGACTTTTTCTTACCTGAGGAGAACAACCTCATTGATTTAATTAAGAACAGACACAAATTTATTTTTGATAATTTTACACCATCAACAGTTAATCCTTTATTTGAAAGCCTGTTAGATGGGGTTGCAGCTTTTGAGCGGAAGTTGTTTCAACTAAAAAAGATCAAGATACTGAGAGACTTAAAAGATTTTAAGATGGGACATGTCTTCATGTGGCCCCGAACTGGGGGCAATTCAGATCAGAGTATTGCCTCTAGTAATTGACACTCTCAGGGCAATCAAGCCGGCTCTTTAACTACCAGGCATTCTGAAAAAAGTGATAATGACTTGTTGTTATCAAAAAAGACTGTTGGTTTAAATGGTTTATCTGAGAAACAGCCTGATAGTCTTGCTATATGCCATACAATAATTAATGGTCCTATGATCAATGGCTCAATAGTTGATGAAAATGATGAGAGAGTGTGTTGTTTGAATGAAAATGAAACTAATATAGTAACCAATGTGTCTAATGAGAAAAGCGTTACCTATATGAATAGCAATGATGTTGAAACTCACAATATGTCTAACACAGAGAATCTGTTTCCTAAAGTTATAGTTAAAAAAACTGGCGTTAATGGCGTGACTGAACAAGTAGTCTGCCCTAAGTCTCAAGCATGTCATTTATTAGATGTTCCCCTTTTAGGAGACACTAATATCACCAGCAATGCTATTTGTTTTCCCTTACCGGTGAGGTTGGACCGAGGAGGGAGACGGTCCAGATCAATGAGCCGGGGATGCCAAAAACGGAAATTTTCAGGGGAGTACTCACAAAATCAAATGCTCAAGAAAATGTGGGGGAAAATGAACAATCATTAATTTTTAATATTTCCTCACATGTACTTTCCGTTGAGGAGAAAAAGAGTATTATTGAAAGGTTTAAATTTTATTCCTTCTTGTAGAAGCAACTTATCTGATACAGTTTTAGATCTTAAAGTATTTTGTAGAAATATTATGCTCCAAATGCTTCATGGTACTACTGTTAGAGACACATGTAATGCATTTCAAGCTCCGGGTTTTCATTTGGCAAAACTGAGTAATTTTGTTCCTATAAATCATCCCTTAGTGGATGCTTACCTGAAGTTAACTGAGGATGAACTAATTAAATATTTTGATAGTATTTGTTCGAATACCAGTAACAGAAACAGGCATAATCTCAGTTATAGAGAAAGGAAGGCACTAAGTGAGTTACAGCAGAATCAGTTTATTGTTATCAAACCTGCTGATAAGGGGGGTTTAATTACTATCATGGATAGAGTGCATTATGATAGAGCGATGGCCAGCCTCCTTAATGACATCAAGTTTTATAAGAGAATTATGGATGAGGATGTTGTTAACATTATTGCATTAGTACATAGATCTTTACAAGATGTATTCGATGGAGGTTTGATTACTAAAAAAACCTATGAATATCTTGTTGTCATGAATCCACTTATTCCTATAATTCAGGGGCTACCTAAAGTGCACAAAAATCCAACTGACCCACCTATGAGGCCCATTGTAGCGGGTGGAGGTTGGGTAACTGAACCCCTTTCTGTTTACATAGAAAAATATTTAAGGCCAGTGATTAACTCTAATGAATTTATACTTAGTGACTCTAAACAATTTTTAATCAACCTTTACGATTATGTTAAGGGTCTCAATGATTTAGAAGGTATTCTGTTCGTAACTTTAGATGTACAATCCTTATTTACAGCGATACCAAATGAACTTGGTATTCACTTTGTGCAAAAATATTTACAGCAACATAGTGATTTGTCCTTAGTTCAAATAGATCTAATTACACTTTTTTTAGAATTAGTATTAGAGAATAATATCTTTATATTTAATAATGACTTTTTCTCCCAGTGTGATGGGGTTGCTATGGGAACCTCATGCGCGAATAGTTATGCTAACATGTTTTTGGCACACTGGGAGAATACTGTTTTGTTTGATACTAAGGAATTTAAGTCTAAAGTTTTGTTTTATCGATGTTTTGTCGATGACCTTTTCCTTTTGTGGAAAGGTAATGTGGAAGAATTACTTGCCTTCCATCATACTATGAATTCACTTATGAGCTGTCTAAAATTTACCCTGAATTGGTCTGCTACACGTATAGAATTTCTAGACCTTTACATTGAAAAATTACCGAATGGCCTTATTAACACAGGTGTCTTCCGAAAAAGTTGCTATAGGAATTCCCTGTTATTCAGGACTAGTATGCATCCAGGATATATATTTAAGAACCTTATTAGAGGCCTAGGTGTGAGGACCTCAAGGTTGAATCCTTTGGATGATTGCTTTCAAAATGAACTTGGAGAATTGGGAAATAAGTTATTGGCTAGAGGATATAATAAGGAAGAAGTTGCAGATTCCTTTAGTGACATTAATATATTGAGACAGGGTATAGCAGCACCATATTTTGGTCCTATAAACCCTTCAGTAAATTCAGAAAAACGTACTGAAAATACTCTTCTTGAGGTACCTTTATTTTATACTTCAGATAACAAAGAATTAAGAACCATTTTTAGTAAAAACTGGTCTATTTTTCAGGTAGATGAAGATATAAAAGGAATTGTAGGAGAATATCCAAGATTTCTTTATAGGAACAGGAAAAACTTGAAGAGATTATTATGCTATCAGAATTCCTTTACAACTTCTATCAGTCCAGGTCATACAACTCCCTGTGGTAATTGTAATTTTTGTACCTACACTGAGACACAAGATAAATTTTGTCATCCGGATACACACAGGAAATTTATATTTCATGCTGATGCGACATGTAGAACCTCGAATGTGGTCTATTTGGCAGAGTGTCAGCTATGCCATTGTTTTTATGTTGGGAAAACAAATAGACCATTTAAAGATAGGATTCGAGAACATCTCTATAGCATCAGGAAACAGGCTGATAATAATGCACTCGCAAAACATGTCAGCAGGCATGGTGATAATCATCATTTTTTATTTAGGGCTATAGAGGTTATTATTCCTAGTATTCGAAAAGGTGACATTAGGAACCATACTGAGTATAGAGAGAATAAATTGATTATAGCACTTAGGGCAGATAGGGGAAGTGGCCTAAATGAGAAGGCCTCTATTAAACCCCATTTAAAAAAACGAAGAATAAGGAAGTGAGGTGTTTATGTAAATGTTCATGTTTAATAATATATATATAACATATATATCTGTACATATTAACATATATATCAGTACATGTATACCTATAGATTGATATTATTATTTATGTAAATGTACAGGATATGTACACTCATATACCCCCATATAGCCTACTATTGCCCTTGTGCTCAGATTCTGCATACTTATGGTGTACTATGCCACCATGTATTTAATTAGATATTCATAGAAATGTTTTTTATGGGAAAAGCCTTAAGAGCCTTTTATATTTTTTAGCGTAATTTGTTTAAGAGAGTAGAATAGCTTCATTGCTAGTTAATAATTGTAGTATAGGATATATACATCTTTACATCCTCATATTGTTTACCACTGCCACTGTCCTTAGATTTGTTTATTTATGGTGTATTATGTAATTTTGTATCTGGGTAGATATTTATATGAATGTCTTTTACGGTAATAGTTTTAAGAACTTTTTTAGGGTTATTTCTTTAAGAGAGCATAGCAATTAACAATTGCTTGGATTTTGATTGGACCATTATATTTTGAATTGTTTAAAATGAACTCAGTTCTATGGTGCTGTTATATGGTCTGATGAAGCTGTTTTAGTGAAAGCGCTTACCATGTGCACTTTTATCGAATAAAGTATATGCTTTTAAACTACTTGGGATATCTTGGCTGCTTCGTTGAACTGCGTTGGCATTTTCATTGTGATTATTACCTTATACAATGGAGCACCTATCTTGTGTGTGCTTTGCTACTCTTCTTTATATATATATATATATATATATATATATATATATATATATATATATATATATATATATATATATATGGGTTCATATGAGATAAACGACACGTTGTTCCATCGACAGCCGGCAGATGGACTTCAAGTAACCGAAACGTCAAAACAACGAAAACTAACATAAACGAAACTCACTCAACCGACAAGTCTAAACTACATACTAGCACTAAACAACACATACCTGCAAAGTACAATCACTACCACAGAAACACATACACAACTACATACATACTCGCGCTGCTAACTACGATATACACCTCATACACTCCACACCTCAACAACAATAATTAAAAAACAAAACGGATCCCCACTCCAAACACCACACACACAACACAAGCAAACCAAACTCCTACCAAAGCAACACTAAACCTGACATACACACCTATCGACAACCCTGACCCAAACCCTAACCCTAAGGTCCGTCACTCTCGCACACTCACCTAACCCGCGCCCTAACCCTAACTCACTTAACCCACCCCTAACTCAAAAGATATCACTACTACACACTTACCCGACCCGAGCCCTAACCCTAACTCACTTAACCCACCCCTAACCCAAAAGATATCAGTACTACACACTTACCCGACCCGAGCCCTAACCCTAACTCACTTAACCCACCCCATCCCCACAGACCGTGAACATCGCACCCTAACGTCCGTCACTACTGCATACATACACATCCCTTACACATTTCGCTTACCTCCGCGTCGGTGTCGGTTGACTGACTTTCGTTGATTTAAGTTTTCGTTCCTTTGACGTTTGGTTAACTGACGTTCGTTGATTTCAGGTTTCGTTCCTTTGACGTTTCGGTTACTTGAAGTCCATCTGCCGGCTGTCGATGGAACAACGTGTCGTTTAACTCATAGGAACCCATATATGTATATATATATATATATATATATATATATATATATATATATATATATATATATATATATGTGTTTACCATATGTCCAGAACATGGAGTGGAGTCCTACCTCAGCAGCAATAGTCCCAACCTCTTAGTGCAAGGGGATGTCATGTATGCCTTGCAGGTATATACGTAGACTGTTGCTACTGTAACAGGGGTTGTCTTAACAAGCATGTCATGTGTGGCAGGTCGCATATGCTTTTGACATGTGTGCCATTGGCTGACAGACATCCTAAGGGCATCATCGTTCAGTACCACTGCTAGCACAGTAATAATCCTGTAGACTACAGCAGAGATATGACCAATATATATGGACAGTCTGGCACTCTCTGGTCAGTCCATAGGTGTACACAAATCACCTTCATGCAAGACATGTGGACCACGCCTCACAATGTGGATGTTAATAGCCATGTACATGGGTATATCACATAAATACTGGTCTACATATGCCCACACAGTTTATGCATTCACACACTCCACTCTGTCCTTACACATAATACCTGGTGGTGCAGAGGTCACATGGCCACATTCTACCCAGTAGTTAGTGACATATATCTGTACAGAATCCCACTGCTTTGTCAGAAATACACATCAGTTATGGTGGCCTGGTAGCAGTATGTTTTGCAAATAACTGGACATAACAGCACACTCGGTAATTACACTAGGCTGCTAGGAAGGTCACAAAGCACTGTGCAAACTACAGGCAGACTGCCACAACACTGGACTACATTTTATATGGGGGAATACACATGTACACGCAATTATAGCAGGCTCTACACCCATGTCACAGCACAGAGTAACAGACACCTGCGGGAAAGTGCATACCCGCAGCCAATGTAAACACGCCCACTGCCACATAGGGTACGCAAGCTTAATATGACACTATATGGACTGTCTGATAAACACCATCCTCATATGTGCCACTCACACACTAACCCTACATACACTGTGTCATGACACAGTGTGGTCCAATGCCTGTCTGTAGTATGTGACACATGTGTGTCTGGCCCTACAGACATGTGAGCCAACAGGGTACCATACACTATTGCAGCATGCAACATCAAATAGAACAGGACCAAGAACAATGGCATGTACCACAGTCTGTGCACAGCCCAAGGTACGTATGTGCAAAATACACATACTGTCAACAATCACCATAAGTACACAGACGCCAGTACTATACACACAACTGTGGAATGCCCAAGTTATGTCCTCAGAAAAAAACCCTATTATACATAACATGCCTAGCAGTCTGATATCTGCCTGGCTTGTTATCAGGTATGATGTCAATAAATAATGGTGTACAGCACATATGCACCTCTTATTGCATGACATATATACAAAGGTTGACAGACTTGTGGCTAGAACTACAAACAATGGCCCAATATTGGCATGTTGCTGTGATAACCTCATACATTTACTGTCGTACCAGGGTTTGTTGTGACATATGTCCTATGAGGGATATGAAGTCAGTATCTCTCATGGCTGTCACCATATACTGACTGCAATCCTCACACTATGCTTCTGCATTTCTCAGGTAGGTGTTCTGTGAGTAACACGAGAAACAAAAGGCTCCACACACTGCCCAGTCTGCAGATATCCCTACAGACTGGAGTTTCCTCAAACACATAACACTGTCATGACAGGTATTAAATCACGTAGACCAGCCATATCCACACACACCCTGTTAAAACCGACATTACTCCAAATGCAGAAAAGCAACACCTACAATCTGCAGTTATGTCTGGCACATCCCTCCCCTGTCTGTTGGCCTGTTTCCACAGTGTATGCTGTTAGAGGTAAATCCCAATACCATCAGTGATGCTGTTTGCAAAACACCAAATTTATGTCCTGCTCACAGTGAATGAAAAGCCCCAACACCAACATGATGTTCCTAGATATTGGAGTGTGTTCCCATGCAATTGGCTATGGGAATGTTACCACAGCTGTTCCACATGCGTTCAGCTACAGGGGGACTGTAATTTGTGCAGAGCATCACTTACAAAACACAAGCTACTGCCTAAGCAAAGCAGGTGTACTTCTCCACATCCACCACAGAGGGAGTGAGAGAGACAGACAGAGACAAAGTAAGTCAGAGAGGGGGTGGGAGAGTAAAACCTAAGCATTTTGTGTCACACACCTAACAGCACAGGGTTTCAAACCCCTGACTGACTATGTATTGTAAGCACATGTTTACCCAGTTATTGCATGCGCCACATAGCTTACATGCTGAGGAGCTGTCCAAAGTATAGCTGATGGTGAGTGACATCTGCAACTGTGATATAGTAGTGATAAGGCAGGTGTAATACACGTGCCTGTCCACATGTACAGGTGTCAATGTCAACACAGCCACACTCTCTCAGGAACTCATACACACTGACACACGTGGCAGGGTCAAGAATAGGCTTCCTAACCAACTAGTTTGCCACAATAAAGTAATGCGCAGGTATCACATGCACCACAGGGGTATCCGGATGTTATATGAGAAAGGGTATGTGAAGGTGCCTGACATCAGACAGCATGCATCAGTAGGCCAATGGGAGTTGTAGTGAGTGTGAATGTGGTCAAAAGCATCATACTCCACACACACAGACACAGGATACCAGTACTGACATGCATGGGTGCATTGCTTCATGGGTGTGTAGTGGTGACTGTGCCAGAAGGCTATACAAGGCTAGGTGAAGGGTATACCTTTGCATCAGGCCACATGACAATGGTCTGCAGTGTGGCTCAGGGGTGTAGTGTCTGGATTGGCCCACACAGGTGAGTACTGTATTCACCATCCAGTCACCTGGGTTACTATTGTGTGTGGCCAGTCCTGTGCAATGCTTGTCATGTATGCGTTCTATAGTCCATGATATGGATGGTGTCTGGGATGTGCACACATCCCATATGCATGTTCAGTGACATGTGGAACTGTACCTGGGGTGTCTGGCCCATGTTGTGTACACAGATTGTTATCAAATGTGCCAGTCCTGTCCTCATGTGTCAGTAACTGGTAATGGACACCAGGTTGACCCTGCACCTACATTGATAGCATGATATAGGTATTCCCCAGTGTCAGTGGCATCTGTCCATACAGGGCATGTGTTTAAGGCATGGTATGTCCTTTGTGGGTCACATTTGATGGCACCACAGTTGTTGCAGGCATCCAGTGGGGAACATAGTGAAGGTGCACTGTCTGCAATTATGTGCCAATTGTAGTGATGGGACAGGGTACCATGCCCTCTATATTCCACTGCAACCACACCATGGTTACTATCTGTGGGCAATATCCAGGGTACTACCAACATAGTGGTTCATGCCTAGGCAAGTGTGTTTGTGTATGAGACATGAGTTGAGAGTGTTCTCTGGGTAATACAAGGGTTGTTTACTTTGTTGACCAGGCCTTGATGTCACATGTAGGGGTATGGATTGGCACACCAGCCTCTCGGTTATTTGACATCTGTTATCCTTGTAAGGTGGACATTGTGACATATAATAGGCCCACCATATAAGAATTTTGCAAAACCTACTCCACAACGAGTCCAGTTGTTACACACTCACAGCCACCTTCACACAGGATATGAATGACAAACACAGACACACACAGTTGCCGTGTTTGGGATTCAAACTGCTACCTAACTAGTTTATGACACTGCAGCACTATGCAGTTATAGGACATCCCACGGAGATTACTGGACAATTTTTTCCCCGAAAGGTGTATTTCACTGGGAATGACATCAGCAGGCTTGCCAAAGCAGGGCAATGGAGGTTGTAGTGAGTGTGGATGGCCTCAAAAGCATTTCTCCCTACACAGGCAAACATCCATACTTGCCATGTCTGGGAACAGAACCCCTACCGAACTACTACATCACACAACAGCATTACACTGTTATAGGATGCACCACAAAGATTACTGGAGTATTGCTTCCACAAAGGTGTATTTCACTGGAAATGACATCAGCAGGCTTGCCAAAGAAGGGCAATGGAGGTTGCAGTGAGTGTGAATGGCCTCAAAAGCATTGCTACCTACATAGACAAGCAAACACACACACACAAACATCAACACCTGCCATGTCAGGGAATAGAACCTCTACAGAACTACTATGTAGCGAGTGTGAATGGCCTCAAAAGCATTGTTTTCTACACAGACAAACACATCCACATTTGCAATGTCTGGGAATTGAACCCCCTACCGAACTGCTATAACACACTACAGCATTACACTGCTGTAGGACGCACCACAGCGATTACTGGAGTACACCTTTCCCAAAGGTGTATTTCACTGGGAATGACATCAGCAGGCTTGCCAAAGAAGGGCAATGGAGGTTGTAGTGAGTGTGAATGGCCTCAAAAGCATTGCTCCCTACACAGACCCACACTTGCCATGTCTGAGAATAGAACCCCTATCAAATTACTATATCACACTACAGCATTACACCATTACAGGGCACACCACAGAGATTACTTGAGTACTTTTTCCCCAAAGGTGTATTTCACTGTGAATGACATCAGCAGGCTTGTCAAAGAAGGGCAATGGAGGTTGTAGTGAGTGTGAATGGCCTCAAAAGCATTGCTCCCTACACACACACACACACACACACACACGCACGCACACACACACACACACACACACACACACACACACACACACACACACAAACATCCACACTTCCCATGTCTGGGAATAGAATTCCTATCTAATTAGTTTATCACACTACAGCATTACACAGTTATGGGACATGCCACAGAGCTTACTGGGCTACTCTTTCCACAAAGGTGCATTTCAAAGTCAATGACATCAGCAGGCTTGCCAAAGCAGGGCATTTGAATTGTAGTGAGTGTGACTAGCCTAAAAAGCATTGTTTCCTAAATAGACAGGCAGAAGGAATTGCTATGCGGGCGATTAAAACTCCTACCTAACCAGTTTATCACACTACAGCATTACGCAGTTATAGGACACGCCACAGAGATTACTGGGCTACTCTTTTCCCAAAGGTGTATTTCAAAGTGCATGACATCAGCAGACTTGCCAAAGTAGGGCATTTGAATTGTAGTGAGTCTGACTAGCCTAAAAAGCATTGCTTCCTAAACAGACACAGACAGGCACACATGCACACAATTGCCATGTGTGGAATTAGAAATCCTACCTTACTAGTTTATCACACTATAGCATTACGCAGTTATAGGATTTACCATATAGATTACCAGGCTACCCTTTTCCCAAAGGTGTATTTCAAAGTGCATGACATTAGCAGGCTTGCTAAAGTAGGGCATTTGAATTGTAGTGAGTGTGACTAGCCTAAAAAGCATTGTTCCCTACACAGACAGACAAGCACACACAACTATGTGGGGGAATAGAATTCCTACCTAACTAGCTTATTACACTGCAGCATTACGCAGTTATAGGACACACCACAGAGTTTACTTGGCTACTCCTTTCCCAAAGGTGTATTTCAAAGTGCATGACATCAGCAGGCTTGCCAAAGTAGGGCATTTGAATTGTAGTGAATGTGACTAGCCTAAAAAGCATTGCGTCCTACACAGTCAGTCACACACACAATTGCCATGCTGGGGTTAGAACTTCTTCCTAACTAGTTTATCACCCTACAGTATTATGCAGTTATAGGACACACCACAGAGGTTACTAGGCTACTTTTTTTCCAAAGGTGTAATTCAAAGTGAATGACATCAGTAGGCTTGCCAAAGGAGGGCTTTTAAATTGTAGTTGTTGTGATTAGCCTAAAAAGCATTGCTCCCTAAACAGACAAACACACACAGTTGCTATGTTTGGGATTAGAACTACCTCCCTAAGTAGTTTATCACACTACAGCATTACGCAGTTATAAGACACACCACAGAAATTAAAGGGCTAGCCCTTCCCCAAAGGTGTATTTCACAGTGACTGATATCTGCAGGCTTGCTATAGTAGGGCTATGGGGAGGGCAGTGTATGTGCATGGGCCATAACCCATTCATCTAGAGGTAGACACACCACACTCAGGCACACACAGGTTTATATTCTGCAGGTACATGTATACAACTGCTAGATGACTACTGCCTTATACAGTCATGTTGCACAGTTAGCACTAGCACCACAGAGTCTATAAGGCTGAGGGATACCAGTGGCTAATGTCTATGGTTTGTGACATTTACACATCATGTGGTTGTAGCCATTTGGCTGTGTGCTGGCCGAGACAGGCCTCATGATGGAAGGCTCTTTGTTACTGTCACTCTCTTCCACACATCTATGTATGTGTACATTTGGCATATTATAGTGCGTTGTCCTTGGATATATGTGTGTATTCCTATCCAATGTGTGTGCAAAGCATGACTGGTGCATACCGAGGAGTGTATGCACTAACATCTGCAACTGTCAGATATATATGGTCCACTGATGTTAGCAAACATAAGCTTCATTTGTGTAAGTGTGTGAGCATGCCCAGTATGACCTTTCAGTATGTTGTGTCTGACATTGTCTTCATTTCTCTATGTGTGGGAGCATGCCCAGTATGCCCTTCTGTATTGAATGTGTGGAAAAATTACAGGTAGATTGTACTCCACTGCAGACTTTTGTGTTCTACACCTACATCTAGCAAACTGTTTCTGCAGGATATCTGTGGATCAGTTGGCAATATGTGGTCAAACTGGGCAAGGGATATTGGGTGCTGTAGGTAATTGTGTCTGTGCTGCTTCTGCTACATGGTCCTGGTGTTAGCAGAGATATTCAGACATATGTACTGTTTTACACTGTGATGTTTTATGTCATCAAGTACTGTCAGGTATACATATTTGCTTGCAGTGATGTCCTGGGGAACACAGGGTGAATGCAGTTGTGTCTAGTATTGTGGTCAAATGCCTACTTATTCCTGCAAGCTAATGCCATTCTGAAGGGGGAGCTGCAGACACTTGCTGCTGGGTCTGTGTAACTAGTTCAGCACCTTGGTACAGTGGTGGCAGAGGATCCCATACTTGTACATCCATTAATGTGAGTGTATGGCCTTATCTTGCTGTGGCAATACCTCACAGCTGTACAGATTCACAAAGGTTACCCAGAGGCAGGGGTCATAAGTCAGGACATTATCCCTATTCTGGTTATGGGCAGATTTGTAGCCACCCATTCTTGTGTTTGCATCCAGAGATAGTATGTGCACATGGCTGTGTTTCAGACTTCGCACATTCCATGCTGTCCATGCTCCCACCCCCTTCTCTATTATTCTGTCCTCTTCCATACATTATGCAAACATTCTCTGACACTTTCCCTATAGTTATCACCTCATCACAGCAGTGTATTGGTGTTGGTCCACAGTTCATGCAGTGGGACATGGTGGACATGTTACTGTGGTTTGTCCACATGGCCTTGCATATGGGTTTTGTGGACTGTGTTATGTTGTTATTTGGGAGTCCATGACATAAGATACATTGGCAGTATGGGAGAGATGCAGCACTTTGACAGAAGACTGTAGGTCATTTGGTAGTGATGCAGGCCAGCTGTAGCAGGGCATTGCATTCTGTCAGTCCTACAGTACCAGATTGCCATACAGTATATTCCCCTGGGGTGACAGGGTAGGTGTGCTAGGTGTTCATGCCAATACTTTTTATCAGTATTGATCAGGTGGTGTGCATGATGGCAGGGTGCTGCTTACAGCTAGGGACACACCTGCATGGGACACCTGCACTGCATGCTGCATTTTTTCGCTATTGCCATACACATTCCCAACAGCAGGGATGAGTCCAAAGAAGTACCTGTGGGTGGTGGTTGGGTGGGCTGGGTGCATGCGTGCTATGGAAACTACTTGCATGTGATTCAGATATGCATGAGGCATTCCAGTGATGCTGGCTTGTGCAGGGACATAAGCTGTTTCTCAATACATACTTCCTATGACCTTTGTGATCTGCGAGTGTTTGGCCAGATGACATTGGTATTCCCTACTATAAGGCTAGATACTGTAATGCAAACCTGTATGTATAATTCCAAGGGTGTGTCCATTTCACAGTTACACATTATACACTGTCTGTCTGGGGTACTTTCCCATGTGTACTGCTTGTATATCTGGCCCAACAGTCATGCCATGTCCATCTTTTAGATGGTGACACATATTACCTCTATACATTTACAATGTCTTACTCCTAGAATGTGTTATACTGGGAGCATTGTGTTTGGCACTGCAGTTGTGAGGACTTGGCCCTGTCATCGGCAGTACTGGGCAATGGCCACCAGGTCATACCTCACCGTGCATACATACTGACCACTCTCACACAATATGTAACACACAGCAACCTAACACATGCATGCCTGCATATTGTACAAATGCTACAATCTATCCTGCTACCTTGGCCACCTCAGGTAATCTGTGTTCCACTGGTATTATACCTACACATACATATTACTACATTTCTACATCAGATTGGAGGGGGGGCACACTTAACTGTAACTAAATTTCTACATAGGATTGGGGGGGCACACCTGACTGTTTCTATATTTCTACATAGGATTGGGGGGCACACCTGACTGTTTCTACATAGGATTGGGGGGGCACACCAGACTGTTACTACATTTCTACATAGGATTGGGGGGGGCACACCTGACTGTTACTACATTGCTATATAGGATTTGGGGGGCACACCTAACTGTTACTGCATTTCTACATAGGGTTGGGGGGCACACCTGTTACTACATTTCTACATAGGATTGGAGGGGCACACCTGACTGTTTCTACATTTCTACATAGGATTGGGGGGGGCACCAGACTGTTACTACATTTCTACACAGGATTGGGGGGCACACCTGACTGTTTCTACATTTCTACATAGGATTGGTGGGACACACCTGACACTTGTACACATTTTCTATGACTCCATTTCATTCTGTATTCTAACCTATCATGCTGACTAGAGGCATATCAGAAAACTACAGGTCTTAGGTTTGATTGACCTACATATCAATTTCTGACTTCATACCCTTCAGAACTAACATCCCACTGCTTGACCTGATGTAGACTGTCTGTGTAGGCCTGGGGAGGGGTGGTTACCCATAGGCATAATTCAGAGGCCTTAGCACAGCCTTTGTTTGTGTTTGTCTACACCTGTCCTGCTGGTTGAGACTGTTGTTGGGTATGTCAACCTCCCTGACTGGCATGTGTGCGCCATATGGACACACATGAGGCCCAGGACATTTCCTGCAGTGGGTGTTGTCACCATGTGTTATACTGGCTACTATGGTGACACCAGTATTTGTTGCAGATCTCATGCAGCCACTATAGGTGTCTACTATCTGCTGGCTTCCCATTCAGCCACTCAATTCCCTTGCATGCTCACATCCATACAATAGATATAAGTAACAACACATACTACTCCATTCAGCAATTGGCAAGGTGAGTGACTTACCTTGTGGGTGTGCCAATATTGAGGATGGTGCTGGAGGGCTGCCTATGTCGGATGCACATAGTACACTCCCTATACATGGTTGAGCACAGGTAGTGTAATGTTTGGCATCCCTTTTACTGTATGTTTGAGTCAGAGAGAGGTGTCATTCCCTGGGTTCCTACTGTGTTAGTGTATGTGCTATGCATTGCCTCTTTGCCAAGGTCAGGGCATACTGGGCACACCTCCTTCTGCCTACTGGGGCAGGCTCAGGTTGTTCCTCCTCTGAGTCACTCTGTGCCTGTGCAGGCCTTGGCACTGGTGGGGGGCTGTGTGGCCCTGCCCTGTGCTGTTGCTGCTGTAGCTGTTTCCACAGGATCATATTGTGTAGCATGGCACATATGATGACAATTTGAGTACATGTAGCTGGTGAGTACTGCAAGGCTAAACTGCATACCTCTCAACCTGGAAACATCAACAATCTGGACAAGGTCCATGAAAAATAGGTACAAATCTGTACGCTGATTAACATATACTTTGCATACATAATTATGTAACCCCACCCACTCCAATGGAATTGTGGGATACCAAATTTCAAATGCAAACTGAAGAACAGACAACCAAAATATGGCACCAGAGTGCCACTGCAGCCATTCCAATGTCCCATTACATGGCTATTTCGCCCCATTTTCCATAAACATTAATGTATGCATACTGCTTTACTTCTACAATGATTATTTGGATTTTATTTTTACATTTTACAGCACAACAATGCAGAAACACTAATAGACATCATCTGGTAAACAAAGCAATACTTTCTCACAGTGAAAATAGGCTTGATATTAAAACTTCTCTGCCCTTGAAACTCACATTCATTGAAACAGCATTGAAACCTACTCCACATCCAAAGAAAATGCATCTGGCCAGTGGTGGATAAAGATTAACTTTGGGCTGTTTTCAAATCATTGGCCCTTTGCACACAAAACAAGAAACATACATGTGTTCTTTTCTTTATACACCTTCCTGACTTTATTAAATTATATTCCTTATATAATAGTTAGAGCGCATTTTAAATTTATCATTTGAACATTTTTCCAGTAAGCTGTATTGTGGGCAATGAAACAAAACATATGAACCAATAATGACAAAACTTCCCAATTCAGCGCATTTCCATCATAAAAGTCTACTTCCACACTCACACTATAAATAAAATGACAGTAGTGTAAGCCATAGGCATCTTGCACAGTGTCTCGCACTTATTTTCAATTTCATTTTTTGGGGGGGAGGGGGACAAAAGGTCAAAATTCAGGGACACATTTTAAACATTGCTTGTATAATTTTGTAAAGTTGCTAGAATAAAATGTTGTGTTACCACCATGCATTTCACTGGCAAGTTTTGAACCCAGGACCCTATGCACTACAGTCAGAACAACATACCACTATGTCAAATGTCAGCAGCTTTCTGCAATGCAGGAAGACTGAAAGTTAATGGTTATCATTTAGTGAATTCATTTCTCACTTCTCAACATAGCTCTTAACCTCTTAGCACAAAAAAAATTGAAAACAACAAAGCCAATAATGGGAGAATACAAATGCAGTTCTCACTTTTCACTCACCATAGCTCTGAAGTCTGGACTGTTAGCACAAAAACAGTAACGGGGGAATACAAACTGTGTTCTCAGTTCTCACTTCTCATCATAGCTCTCAACTCTTAGCACAAAATAAAATGTTCTCACTTCTCATCATAACTCTCAACTCTTAGCACAAAACAAATGTTCTCAATTCTCATCATAGCTCTCAACTCTTAGCACAAAATAAATCTAGACAAAGCTCAGAAATGGTGGTGGCTAGGGATATTAGGCTCTTTTTACCCTGTACCCAAGGTACAGGGTTTGAGCCTGAATACTTCTAGCCACCAGGTGTATTACATAGGGGCATTTTCACACAGACACACACACACACACACACACACACACACACACCTTAAAAACAAGTTTTTCCAGCTTCGAAGCTTACCCTGAGTAGTTATCCCTACTCACAAACTCTGCTGTTCCGGCCATTAATCCATGTTCCTCTACTGCTCGCAAACTCTGCTGTTCCTGCCATTAATCCACATTCCTCTGCTGTTCCTGCCATTAATCCCTGCTCTCAAATGGCTCTGACATTCCTGCTTACTCACAAATAAGTTCCCGCCCGCTTGCAAATTCAATTTCAGCCAGCCAAAAATGATGATGTGATTCCGACTGGCTGGTAGCCTGATGGAGCTGATGTTATCACACACGTGATGAAGTCAGCTCCGACAGCACAAAAATTTATAAAACAAATTAAAAAATCAGAAATAAAGGGGTGCCACTCAGGAATCGAGGCACCCCTTCATTTGGACCCCATAATGCAGTAAAAACCGAGTAATTCAGAACAGTTGGGAGGTCTGTTCCACTAGATGTGTCCAGGCACTGGAACCATGACTTGAGCATCCCAAACACACACTCTATTATAATTCTGTGTGTGTGTGCCTCATTATAGAGTTCTTGCTCAGGTGAGTGTGCATTTCTGATGGGTGTCATCAGCCATGGCTCCAGTGTGTAACCATCATCCCCCACTAGGTGACCATAAGGGATGTCCCTATTGGCAAATCTCTGGTACAGTTGCTTCAGTTGTCAGATGTGGGAATCTTGATAGCCTCCAGGGCACCCAGCACACACATTCATTATAATGCCCTGGGCATCGCAAGTGACCTGGCAGTTGATGGAGGGGAAGCACTTGCGGTTGATGTAGAACCTACCCTGCTCACCGGGTGGTGCTTTGATGTGTATGTGCATGCAGTCAATAGCACCCACTACCTCAGGGTATTCTGCTATTTGGTGGAAGAGACTCATATTGCTGGCCAATGCCTCACGGGTGTTGGGGAAATATACTTTCTCACAGGCATGCGCTGACATGGCATCCGGGAACTAGTGGAGTACCCTGGATGCTGATGCCTGTGAGATGCCCATGATATCCCCAGTTGGCCTTTGGAAGGTACCTGTGGCTAGTATTCTTAGGCCTACACGTACATTGGTATCCACTGGGATGGATTTCCCTCTGTTAGTTCTGTGTGTCAGGCGTGGCCAGCACAGCTCAACAATTTGCTGTAGGAGGTGCCTGTCCACCCTATAGTGCTCCATTATCTCCAGCTCATGTGGCCCCTGGCAGTTTACCCTGGGTCTGTACACTCTTCTCCATCTCCTCACTGTGGGTTGGTTGACAGCATTTTCATCCTCACCACCCTCAGCCTCTTCCACATGTTGATGTATGATAGATGCTGCAGCCCCTATCATTTTGCTGTTTTCGTTTGTTAAAATTTCCCCGCTTGTATACACCGGTGGTGTAGAGTATGTGGTAAAAAACAGAGGGAAAGGTGTTTGTATAGTTTATAGTAGTGTTCTGGGCTGGGCTGCTGTCTGTGTAACTGGATGATTCTGATACATTTCACCTGCCAGCTATGCTAGTTCTCCTAAATTACCTTTCTACTGCTGTTTTCCCTTCCCATTGCCTTCCTGTTTAAGCCCAGGGGCACACCGCGCAAACACAGTGCTCAAATATGCATGGAGCTGCTATTTCCTGGTTTACTTGTTATTTCCCTTTAAAACCTGGCGTGCGGCATGCATATCCGCTTAGGCAATGTAAAGAGCGCTAGGCAGCCTCAGACACACCCCTTGCTTAGCTCTGCTAAGCTAAGGGCAAACCCGAGCCACAGGGCTCCAATCCACTTACAGTATGCCTGACACACACCCATATGATGTCAGCTATCTCCCTAGGCTTGCACCAAGCTACTCCTGTACTTACATAGTTGGGTGCTGACTAGCATTGAGTGGAAATCTGTGATTCAGTATCATTCCCCTCATTTGCATAGGATTGCCTGCTGATGCATAGTTACAGGTCCCACACTGAGACTCCCCCCTTAACAACCACTATTCACTGGCCATGTTGTCTTCTGCCTGCCATTGAGTATAATGGCAAAATAATGATTTTGGTTAGAATGCTTATTTCAGGTTATTTTTTGCCCGATCCCATTTGCGTGCCGCTGCCCTACATTTAAACAGCCAAAATCGACTAAAAAAATAAAACTTATTTATTTAATTTTTTTAACTGTTTTCCATGCCAATGGCCATATATTTGGCTATTGGCATGCTTTACATGTTATATACACCCTTTATTTGGAGCTGTCATGGCTCTGTTTTGTATTTTGCAGAAATGTACTCAGTTACTAACTGAGTACATTTTTGCAGATTACACTAGTCCTGCACGGCTGGCTGACAGCTTCCTGGTTTGCAAATTCACCTCATTTTCATGGTTTTCACTTGCAAATGGGGTCATTTGCATACTGGAGCTGCATCTGTGCAGGAATAGTGCAGGAGCGCTCGTGCACATCCCTGCAGCTTATTCCTGGATCACACAGCGGATATATTGCCTGCTGGAGCTCCTGCACTGTTCCTGCACACCATGCAGGGCTTGCTGAATCTGGGGGAGTCTGTATTTGCAGCTTACTGGAAATCTCCATTGGCATTCAGGCAGAAGTAAAGTGTGCACAGACCACTTCTATTAAATGGTTATTATTTCTTGCATCCTTATTTTTTTACCCATTGTATAGAAATAAGCATTGGTATATTTATTTTCTTCACTTCAGATGTGCCATATTCTCTCAAACAAGTTAATGCCTTTCAGTAAGAAACACCTCCTGTATTATTTCTGCCCATACAATAATATACAAATTTCATTAACCTGTTTTACTGAATACCGCCTTTCATTGTTATATTGAGTGAATTATAACCCATTATAACCACTATCAAAATATTTTTTTCTTTATACTTTTACCAAAACTCTTGTTTGCTGTTGTTTCCTCTTTTTTATTGATCTAATTTGTTAACCAGGTACTTTACATATGAATTGGAAGCATGGTTTCATTAAGTGGTTATCAGTGCCATGTTTGCTGTTGCGTATTTACATTGATATTATTTGTATATCTTTTGTAATTTGGTTGCAATAAACTAGAGGATTACAATCAATTTGCAAATTCTAACTGTCTTATTTTGCATTTGAGACATGGATGCTAAGAAAAAACCCTCACAGAAATGCTTGGTAACCATGTCCAGAACAAAAATAGTAGGTTAGGATCGGAGACCCTATTATAATTCTTTGTACTGCATGGACCATTATCTGCTCCATGTACTATAGGTTACAGTAAAAATTTAAAAAAAAAGTTAATATTTTACTGGCTTTCAAAACCATAAAACACTTTGTGAGCACTGTCAGAACAGCAGTGTTAACAATGTTCCTCACATTTACACTCACAAAGTATTCAGATGTCTGTTCTGTTCTTTATAAAGTCTGTGGTTTTCATAGTAATTAACGAGGACTATAGTTATAAAATGATGACCTACACTTAAATTTCAGAATTTGTATCCTTTAGAAAATGCAGGGGAAAATACTTCCTGTTATTCTAGCAACTTTCTTATGTTTATAACAGGATGTCAGGAAAAGTTACTGGTATGGGGAGCGGCCTTAGGTCAACTGGTGCCCTAGGCAAAAGGGCTCCACGGCACTCCCTACCACACAATCTGGTGCCCCCATCCTGGTCTACCTACACCAAATAAATACTAGAAAAATGCCCCTGCTACAGCGGCGCCCTAGGCGGCCACCTAGTTGGCCTATGCCTAAGGTCATTTGCTACTCAAGTGCTTAGCATGAGACCTGGTCCTAATACCTTAAGCAACGGGTGGTTAACAATTGTTAAGGTCGGGTATCTAGCCACTCTGGCACTTAACTAGAATGTCATTTTCCAAATATTGGAGCATAATCACATTGCTCCATGCATTTCAAAGAAATTAAGAAACTATTACAGCACTGAGTACTTTAATGAGATGGCATGAAAAGTATTGCAACATTTCAAAAACTGTGGAAAAAATAATTCTGGGAAATACTTTCCAAGGAACCCATTTAGTTAGGTTTGGGCAAAATCTAAAAGGAGTGAGCAAGATATTTTGATGCCTTAAATTTAGAATCTACGCTTAACGTACAGCATCAGCTGAAAAAAAAATCTCCCTGAAATATACTTGAATCTTGGACCAAACCTGATTACCTCTTAGATGCTCAAATTCTTTGCGCATCACTATTCAAGCACGGAGGAATTTACTTTTAATGAAACTGGGCAAACCACTGATATCTGGTTACTTTACTGAATTTTTAATTCTTCTAGGGATATTTTGTAATTATATTCAGCAAGGTGATTCTTGATACCTTTGCAGAATCATGCCCTGTCAAGAAGATGAGTATATGCAGCACAAATTTGCATAATAAGTACCTTAGATGATAATCATCAAAATTAGGAGAACTGTTGAAAAACTTTACAATTATAGACAACATTAAGTCGGCAGTGGCAGCCTTGTAATTCTGAAAGTATTTCATTGTTTTAGAAATTACAGTATGCACATATCTTATCGTTAAATTTTGGATGACATAGGTGCAGTTTTGCTCATTACAGCTGAACTGCCTTTTGTTGCATTGTTATATTTGTGCTGAAAAAAAATGTTAGCGTGTACTAAAAAAACATTAGCAATATGTAGGGTTAGGATTATGAAGCTGCATTCACAAAAACACAACAGTTTTTAGAATTTTCCTGGAAATGATATTCATGCTCTTTCAAGTTTAGTTGGTGAAAGCTAATTAAATTACAAGCTGACCTTCCACATGCTAAATGCACATTTCTTTTCTGTTTTTGTGAACAACATTATATCTTTATGTATGAATCTCCACATTCATTATTTAAAATCCACCTCTTTATATAACATTTTAACCTTTTTTAGGCAAGGCTAAAAAGACAAACCCACCACCACAAATAGCACAAGTAACCAAAAACTGAGGGTAATGCTACTCAACGCCAGAAGTCTAAACCTCAAAATGCACACATTTGAGGCACTCCTCAGTATGGAGAACATCAACATCTGTACAGTTACAGAAACCTGGTTTAAGGCTACTGAGAGCACCCCAGCACTACTAGGCTATAACTTATACCATACCTTTTGGCCACAGAACCAGGACTGAAACACAAAAGGTGGGGGTGTATCCATATTCATCAAGGATATCCACACCTCCAGGCTAGTAGCGCAGCACAATGCATCAGAGATCATCCGTGTGCAACTAACAGTGGGCAAACTGCAATCCAAATTGTAGCTTGCTACAGATCACCCACCATGACCCAGGACCCCCATTCCACATTTCTGGAGACACTGGGAAATATGAAGATCCTACCAAACACCCTAATATTGGGTGATTTCAATTACCCAAACATAAACTGGGAGAACTACTCAAGTATTAACTCCCTTGTCCAATGCTTCCTAGAATTTATAAACTCGAATGCCCTAGATCAACTAGTCAACACCCCCACCAGAGGGAACAACATATTGGACCTGGTCATCACCAACATGGGCGACCGGTGTTCCACACCGGAGGTCAACCACTCGCTGGTTAGATCAGACCATAGACTAATCACTTTGGATATCCACATTCCACCCCCACCCCAAATCAAGGAAACCACTGTGAAAAACTTTTAAAAAGCAAACTTCACGTTACGTAAGACTGAGGTGGAAAGGTTTATAGCCCCCATGCTAAAGGACAATGCTGTCCAAGCTGTTGAAACCTTTACAAAGACACTCTATGAGCATCTGCAGGAATGTATGAATCGTGCTATCACAAGTAAAACCAAGAATCACTTCTCCAAGAAAAGGAAGCCAGTGTGGTGAACCCCTGCCATAAATAAGCTATACAACAGAAGGAGGAAACTAGTACAGAAAAGAGTAAAATCCCAAGAAGGAAAGACATCCCTGATCAGTACCAGCAAAAAACTACAATCCCTCATTAAATCATCCAAGGCTAGTTTCGAAAGAAAAATTGCCAATGACTCCAAAGATAACCACAAAGCATTCTTTAGTTATGTCAAGAACCTAAGTGGAAACTCTCAGATCTGCTCTGAGTTAGTGCAGAATGGCAAAAAATACACTGAACCGACTGATATTGCCAAAATTCTGGCAGACAGGTTTAGTGCAAACTTTACCCCTCTCTCACCCCCTAAAGGGCTATTAACCATACCAGAAAAATGTGGGGCCCCATCAATCACTGACACACAGGTTAAAACAGCCCTATCCAAAGCCAAAAACACAGCTTCAATGGGACCGGACAGTGTCCCAAGCTGTGTCTTACAAGAGCTCCAAAATGAACTAACCCCTCACCTAAACACAATGTTCAAACTCAGCCTCTCTACAGGCTACATACCCACAGAATGGTGCACAGCAACAGTTATCCCACTCCACAAAGGTAGAGCCACAACGGACCCTGAGAACTATCATCCTATAAGCCTGAGTATCCTGATCTGCAAGGCTATGGAGCGCATCATCATGGAACTCATTAACAGAGACATTGGGAACCTCCAAACCTTGGACCCTACCCAGTTTGGCTTTGTTAAGGGCAGATCATGCCTCCTAACCCTGGTGAACTTCTTAGAGACAGTTACCAAGGCATTAGATGAGGGAAAGGAGGTCCACACAGTCTACCTAGAATTCACAAAGGCTTTCGACACCATTCCCCATTCTAGTATTATAGACAAGCTCACCAGCGTGAACATAAACCCCTACATCATGAGATGGGTTGCCATCTGGCTCATAGATAGAACCCACATGGTGAGAGTTGCAGGATCTGTGTCTGACTCTAAACCGGTTACAAGTGGCGTCCCCCAGGGCTCAGTCCTAGGACCCCTCCTGTTTGGTATATACTTCTCAGAGGTACAGGCAAGCATAGGAGGACTATGGCTGACCAAGTTCGCAGAAGACTGCAAACTGGGGGCCATAATTGATTCCCCGGCTGATACAGACACCCTTCAGAAGGGTCTCACTGAGATGGAAACCTGGTGTCAAAACCAAGGCCTCAAACTAAATGCCAAAAAGTGAATAGTCATCCCCTTTGGAAAAAACAAAGTACCCACGAACTACCACATAGGTGGTAGTGCCCTAAATGCAGAAAATATAATAAGGGATCTGGGGACCCACGTAGATAGTAATCACTCCTTTGATAATCATATTGCCAAGGTGGTTAGAAAATCCTTCTATGTGGCCCACCTAATCACAAAAGAGTTTGCATCTAGAACAAAAGAGGTTACTGTGCCTCTCTACTCATCACTCATTAGACCATTCATAGAATACAATGCCCCATTTGGGATGCCTTACAAGACACCTGCAACAGCTGGAAAGACCACAAAAGTACCTCACCAAGAGGATTACTGGCCTCAAACAGATGCCCTATGCAGCCTGACTCAAGAAACTCCAGCTGTACTCGGTTGCATGCTGCTTACTCAGAGGTGATCTCTGCCTGACATACAAGGCCATGTCCAACCTGGAATTGATGGACATGCTCCACCTAAAAAAAAACAAATCCCAGAGAGCCACACATTCTAGAGATATAAACATCACCACAACGATAAATAGGACATGCTGGAGGGCTAGATTTCTGTCCCAGGGACTCCCCATGCTTTGGAACAGGATTCCAATGTATATTAGGCAGAGTCCCTCACTAACACTCTTCAAGAAAAACCTTGATGGATGGATGGAAAACAAAAATTTACCTTGGGGATCACTTCAGTGGCTCTGCCGGACAGTGGCACAGGGAACCAATGTCTCTGCTGGACAGGGGCACAGGGAACTAATCTAAGGGGGTGGCAAAAGCCAACACATTCTGGCTAGGCTTATAAATGCCTTTGGGCAGATAGCTTATTACTTATCTATGAACCTATGAAGCTATGAACATAATTTCAAATGCCCAAATATTGTTTAAAGGCCGATAAATACTATTCCTATTCTGTGATGCATGCTGCAATTCTGCAAGATTTTTTTCACTCTTCTGTCTATCCAGAAGAATTCTCCAGAACTATAAAGTTTACCTGCATTTATGGAAAGTAAAATATGTGTAACAGAACAGGGATGACAGGTAATGGTTTGTGCAGACAAGCTTTCGTGGACAAAACCAGGCAGAAAATTATATGTGGCTAAATTCAGCAGGCTCCAGGCATGGATGTCATATCAAGAGTTACTAAACAACCATTTGTTCTTTCAATCAAGAGACAAGGCAGTTGGGAGGAAACTTGATCCTTGGTAAACAGTTTCAAGTTTGCATAGATCTGCAGTTTCATAATATGATGAGACACTACAGGGTGTAACTGTTATTTCAAAATATGAGAGAGAACACTGGTTCTTCCAATTTTATGACAACCAGTAAGAGAAATAAAACATTAGGCCACATACCTTTTTTGACACTTAATGTTCATTTGCTTCAAAAGACTGTCTTGACTACTGACTTTGTCTTTTCAGCATGCCATTTTATGTACCGTACTGAATGGTAATATACCATGTTTTACCACAGCACTTCATGTACACCACTAAGAGGTAGTATCAAATGTCTCTTCACTATACTTTATATACACCATTGACAGATAGTATCATGTGCCTCACCATAGCAGTTAATGTACACCACTGAGGGGTAATATCAAGTCTTTCACCACAGCACTTCATGCTTAGCACTGACAGAGCCGGAACCAGCAGTAGACGACCTAGGCTATTGCCTAGGCCCCACTGTCTGAGAGGGGGCCTCCTGGCCAGGAGAATCTTTCTCAACATTTACTTTTGAATTATAAAGTAAAAAAAAAATGCATGTCTTCTTTAAGAACACTCTTACATCCCACATGCATTGACATATACAACGCATGCACAATTATTACTTACTGCCTTCCTTCTCCTTTTCTTTTCCAAATTCTGCACACAGAATTTAAACAACAACAATGTTTAATATATTGGTAACATGTTTCTTCCTGACATTGAATGAAAATGTGTGTGTATGTGTGTGTGTCTATAAAATCACCTAGTTAAGAACAGCTGATTAGTTAATTCACCCAGGCTTTAATGTTGTACCTTAAATAAAGGAGACAAGAGCCTGAATCCTGTACACTGTACCTCTCAACTTCCTGACAGAAGAAATCTGGACAAAACCTTAAATAATGGGGGGGGGGCAAAGGCCAAAAAGAGGGACATATTTTAATTCCCGCTCTTATAAACTTGTAATGTTGTTAGAATAACAGGTTTTGTGTTAGTTTGTATTTTCTGAATGATATGAAGTCTGAAACTTAAATGTATGTCATTATTTAGTGACTTCAATCATCTATAGTTTGCCAGAAGAACACAAATTTTAAGAGGAACAGGCCAAAATCATAGGCAAAAATCTGGACATTCTGTGGAAATCTGAACAGTGGACAGGTATAATGACACCAACTACCTCAGTGCATTTTGAAAGAATTATGAATTTCAGTGCATGTTCAAGGAATTGTGAGATTTTCAGGGCATTTTCAGGAACTGTGAGTTTCAAGAGAAGAGAAGTTTACTGCTACACATGATAAGTCTTTTTTAATGTGCAACTGTTGTGTTCAGCAAATGGTTGTCACTGAGCTATAGTCTTCAAAAGCAGTGTTAGCAGCTCAAAGATAATGTATTTGCTCCTGACACAGATGGCTGTGGGTTCTACTTTCCCACTACATTAATAGAGTGCTGATATGGTTTTGTACTTTAAAGGGGAGGCAGAGGTGCTGCAGTCCTGAGTGTGTTCTCGTTTGGCTGAAATGACTAGTAACTATGAGCCTGATGTCAGTTTGCCATCCATTTCCTACGGCAATATTACCATTTACCATTTTTAATGTAACATAGGCAATTTATTCTTCAAGGGCAACAGGCACTGAATTTGTAGATGAAACACTGACATATAAAGTTGATTGCTATCACCAACCTCTTCATTAGTTACAGATCTTTAATGTGGAATTATTCAGATGACTTTTACTTCTGTACAGATTGTGCATCTTGACTTATATTGGATTATTGTAATGACAGAAGTTTAAATGGCCTTGTATGGTTGAAATGTTCTGAAATGGGCAGCTTTGTCATTATTAATTTATATGTTTTGTTTCTCTGCTTACCGGAAAAATGTTCAAAACTACAAATTTAAAACACACTCTAACAAGTGGTGCTGTATTATGCAAGGGATATAATTCAATTATGTATTATAATTATTACAATCAGGAAGGTGAACTACAAATTTAAAACACAGTTTAACAAGTGGTGCTGTATTATACAAGGAATATAATTTAATACAATCAGGAAGGCGACTCAAAGATAAGCCACAGTTGTGCAGCGGTAGCATTGCCTCCTCACAGAAAGAGGTTCTCCCATTTGATTCTTGGCTGGAGTGCCTTCTGTGTGGAGTCTGCATGTCCTCCCATGATTGAGTGGCATTTGAAAGACATGCGTGAATGGGTATGCCTTCGTTGAAGGTTGGGCATCGGGCTGGCACCTCGGCACCATAAAAAACATCGACTGCCAATCATTAGCAGACCAGAGTTCCACTGTGGTGACCCCTAACCGGGAAAAGCTGAAAGAAAAACAACAAGGAAGGTGACTCAAATAACACATACATGTATGCATAGTCCTAAAAATGTGTACAAGGGACCTATGGTTTGAAAACAATCATCATCATGGCAGTTCCTGTACAACACTGAGTGATATTATCATGTCTCATCACTGCACTTCATGTTCACCACAGAGGAGTTAGTATCATATGTCTCCCAGTGACAGTTCATGTACACCACTGAGTGGAAGTATCCCATGTTTCACAATGGTGGTTTATGTGCACCAGTAAGGCTTAGCATCTTGTATCTCACCATAACAGTTCCTGTACACCACTGAGCTACAGTATCATGATTATCACCATCACACTTCATCTTCACCACTCAACAGTTACTATCACGTCTCACAATTGTAGTGCATGTACATCAGTGAGATTGATTTGTTACGGTACCTGAATTAAGTAAGAAAAAGAAATGTTATTTATATATATATATATATATATATATATATATATATATATATATATATATATGTATATATATATATATATATATATATATATATAAATATATATATATATATATATATATATAAGTAGATCGAACTTTTACAAGTTCGAACCACATATGGCCAAGACCATATGTTCGAACTTGTAAAAGTTTGAACACTGAAGTAAAAACAAAAAAAAATAACAAAAAAAAAACTAAATGTCCCCCCAAACACCACCTACTTAAATATACCAACTTTGAGATCGCATTACATTATAGAAATGGGAAATCTTTTTGTTCCCCATTGTACTGAGATCTCCATTGAGTCCGATCAAACTTGTCTCGGCCATATGAGGTTTGAACTTGCAAAAGTTCAATCTACTGAAGGGGACCCATATATATATATATATATATATATGTATATATATATATATATATATATATATATATATATATATATGTGTATGTAAATATATATATATATATATATATATATATATGTATATATATATATTTATATTCATATATGTATATATAGGGTCTATATTATTTGAACGAAAGTTCAAAATACCGATCGCTATAAACAGCGAAAACGCCAGACATTGAATCATGTATTGTGAGGGGCTGTGCCCCCGCACACCCCCCGCTAATTACATATATCAACTCTGAGATCACACTACAGTGAGGAAAGGGCAAATTTCCCAATCTTCACTGTACCGTGATCTCACAAAACACACATCGATGTCCGGCTTTTTGCTGTTTACAGCGATCGGTATTTTGAACTTTTGGTCAAATAATATAGACCTGTATATATATATATATATATATATATATATATATATATATATATATATATATATATATATATATATATATATATATATATATATATATTTATATTTGTATAGGTTTACTATCAAATTTGTGAACAGAGATGCTCTGCAGATGGAAAATTTTAAACTTGCATGCTCGAATTTACATCTTGATGAACATTCCCATTTTCAAAAGTTTATATCAGCAAATGCACTCTGTATTCGCTGATATGAACTTGAAGTATTGTATGGAGATCCCAGTACAGTGCGGTTTGGAAACTAATCCTTTTCCTCACTATAATGCAATCTATATGCTATATATCTATTTGCAATATAGCAGTGGATGGCGGAGGTGCAGGGTGTCTTACTTCCCCCTGCAAAAATGTGATGTGAGGTATAGGAGTTTTATTTACATGAGCTCCTATACAGATATCACGTGATCTTTTTGGAGACAATGTCAAATCTACTGAATTCGATCAGCTGATTCAACATTCTGCTGTAGTCTTGATGTTGAAATTCATTGTTTTGATTTGGTGTTGCAAACGGCATTTATTTTGCTCTTCACAAATTTGATAGTAAACCGATATATATATATATATATATATATATATATATATATATATATATATATGTATAGATATATAGCTAGATATAGATATAGATATATAGATATAGATATATATGTGCTTATGTGTATATCAGTGCAGCATTTATACAGTTGCGTATCACTTTGATCCAATGTTCTGCAAACTGCCTTATTGTTGTTAGTTGAAAATGATAGGGCATTAACCATGGTGATTATAGTAGCTGCTGCTTTTCTGAAATTTTTTTATGACAATGACCATGTCCATAGGTACCATATGATATGCCAATTACTAGGAGTAATGACTGGGATATTCTAAGGTGCCAGCTGCTGTGAAGAATAGGACTATTAGGTTTTCTACTAGGCTTTTAACTGCTGTTATCCTATTATCTTTATTATGAAGAGGGAGCCACTTTGTTTAAATAAATCACCTTTGATGTTAAGTATGATGGACAGTTTCCATACTGGCTTGTGAGGGGAACTTTAGTAAAGGAGAAAGTATGTTTGAATAACTAGCTATAAATATGCTTCACTCAAGAAATGTGTCTTCTGTAAAAAAAAAAATCCACTTTATTGTCTACCATCTAAGAAATGTTCATTCCTGTGTTTATTTGAAAATAATTTTAAAGCCATTGACATTTTTATATGGTAAGTAAGTGCAATAAATTTAAAGAAAGTTGATGAAAATTATTCAGCTCTGATATTTGGCAATTTTCTAGTCACAACTTTTTTTCTAAGAATGATCCTGATTTTTTTCTGGACGCCACGTCATCATTATTATCACCATATTCATCATTGTCACCCCCCCTTTTTCCTACTTTTACATGAGGTGGGGCTTGCATCAGCTATCACCACTTCTCTTGATTCAGTGCCAATTTCATGCATTCTTCAGCTGTCATGCCTGACTTGTCACAGATATTTTCGTACATAGTCCATACATCTATTTGCTGGACATCAGTGTTTCCTCTTGCCTTGTTCCTATCTGTCCAAAATATTCTTCATCAAATTATCTTCTGCTTTTCTACAAAAGTGACTGGACCACTGTAATTTATTCTCTTTGACATTCCCTGCAATTGGGACTGCTTTGGATTCTGCTCTAATGTCGTCCTTTCTTCTCCTGTCCCGCAGTGTGCAGGCTACCCCCAGTCTCAGGCATTCCATCAGCTGTAGCTTCCTCAACCATCTGCATTCACTGCCCAGGTTTCAGTACCATACAAATGTACTAGGCATCCCTCTCATTTGAAAACCTTCTTTTTCAGCTTCTTTGGCACTCTTACATCACATGCTATCCCTGATGATCTGTGTCAATTATGTACAGTCCTTTTGATTCTAGAGCTGAACTCCTCATTCAGACATCTCTTCTTTTCAACCCCCACCCCCAAGTACTTAAAGCTGTTAACCTGTTCCACCATTTCCCTTCCGTCTCAATTTTCAGCTTTCTCTGATGTCCCCCATTTGCTGCTATGATACCAATCTTGCCTGTTTCACCCCCAAGTGCCTTTGTTTCCATTCACCTATCATTTTCTGAGGCATCTGTTCTGAACTTGCTTATAATTCCACATCATTTGCATGCTTTGACTTTGTTGACTTATCCCTCTAACTTGCCAACCTGTTTGTTCATGTAATCCATCACCAGTATGGGCAGCAGTAGGCTCTGAGCCAAACCCTCATGTACTCCCTCTCCCTCTGACAACCACTTGGTATATACAAACTCTACTAGACCTTTTGCCATTGGGTCCTTTTGCTTAGCCTGTACTAATTCTACCAATGTTTCTGGGACTTTGGGCCACCACAGGACTGCCCACATCAGCTTTCTTGGGACCTTGTCATATGCATTCTACAAGTCTACAAATTCCCGTTGAACTCTTTCCTCATCAAAAGTATCTGTCTTACTGCAAACATCTGGTTGGGTGTTCTGCCTCCTGATCTTAATTAGAGCTGCTTCTCTCCCATCTTACTTTCTGCTGCTCTATACATTTATCAGTCATCATCTCCAGCACTTTCATGTAGTGTGACATGAGTTTGAGACCTCTGTACTGACCACAGTTGTAAATGTCCCCATTGTTCTTGTACACTAGCATTAGAATGCCTATTGCCCAGTCATCTGGAATTCACCTTTTTCTTAATATTGCTATAAGTACACTCAGGACCATTTTATCTCCTAAATTACCCAACATCTTGATCATATAGGCTGTGACCTCATCTGAGACTGCTGCTTTCTTTGACTTCATTTTTCTCAGCGCTGTTCTTACTTCATCTAGGGTGTGCACTTCCTTCTCATTAATGGTGGACAGTGCATGGGTCGGTCCAGCTTCTGTGGAGTTTTCTTCATTAAGAAGCTGTAGGAAGTACCGCTTCCATCTGTCATTGATGTCCTGTGGATGAGTGAACAGATTATGGCTGGCATCTCTTATGAATAGTGTCTGATGACTATCTATTTTATGTTTCTTTGCCTTGTAACCTAAAAGAGTTTCTTTGTGGCATTTGTTGAGTCCCTTTCCAAAAGTTGATCGAGTGCTTCTGATGCCTTGTTCTTTGCTATTAAGACTATTCTCTTAGCCTATTTGTTAGCCAACAGTATTCCTTCTTAGCCTCTATTTTTCACTTCTTCCTTCATTCCTTCCTTCATTTTATAAATTTCTGGACTTCTGCATTCCACCAGTAGCTTTCCATATGTAACTTATTTCTACATCTGGCTCGGCTGTATTTCTGTTATATAGTCTTTACGCAGGCTGCTTTGAAATGCTGCCATTTTTTCTTTGTACAGCCTTGAGTATTTCTTTGAATTAATGATCTTTCACACCAGTCAACTTACCAGTCTTCAGCCTTCTCTCTATTGACCTTAGAGTCTTCTCCGACAAATGCTTGTAGTTTACTGTGGCCACCAATGATTTATTTATTCTGTGGGTGGATTGTTTCACTAGAGATGACTTTGCAATCTCTGATTCTGCTTACTTCTCTTTCTTTACTGGGAGGAAGACTACCCGAGTTGTATTTTGGCCACTCTTGTATGTGATCTTGTAACTGTCTCTCTTGCATGTGTTGGCCACCGACAAGTTTTGCCAGACAACAGTCTAGAATGGCCTCTCCTTTATTGTTCTTGCAGACTGAGGCAGTCGTCATATCCTGTTCTGTCTGTCCCATGATGCAATACACAGTAAATAGTTCATGATATACTATGCACCGCAGCGCCTAAAGAAATACTAAACAATTAACTCATTAAAACCCTTAAACAAACACAATTAGAACTAAAATGCTGAAGAATACCTATAGCACTTGCTCATAAACATTAATCTGGTGGTGAGATGGTTGATTCAATGCTGTAGAATATATTTCTAAGGGCTGTCCTCCTCCCATGTCAGGATGTGCTTCCTTGGCAAAGGCTTGTGATCACTATTTCATCAAACATTGATTGAAAAGTACCAAACAAAGGCTGTAAAACTATCTGGATATTGTCTCTTGAAAAGAGTTACTCAAGAAAAGCACTTATCTTCAGGGAAATTCTTGACAGTGGTCACTTTAGCAATGGTTTGAATCCCCAGTGAGGTGGAATGAATGGGTCATGTCCAATTGATATTAGGACTGATGGCTAGCAGGCACAGGAGAAAAACACAATGAAGAGAAAAATCCTTTCCCTCCTTATCATGTTTTAAAACACATTGACTTTCTGAACAGTGGTGCCTTTCAATATGGCATAAGACCCTTTTAATTTGTCCACAATCAATTACTCAAAATTCAGAACAAATTTTGCTCTCTAAAAAAAAAAAAAAAAAAAACATAAGAAAGAGAGGTCATAAATGTCCCTAGCTTACCTATGACATCAGGAAGATGTTAATGCAAAAGCAGAAAGGTGAATCAAAAAGTTGTTAAGAGAAAGCACAAAGCTTGGGCAAACTAAAAAGTCGATTTGTAGGATTGTAGCTTACATCAAATGTGTCTATTTTTGTAAGAAAGTCCTTTTATATTGCACAGCTTCCATGCTGCAAAGCCTTTCCTTGTTTAGTTGTTTAATTATATTTTCAAAATAAAATTCAGCCATGCAGATTACATTTGAAACTGCCTTGGCATATGCTTTGTTTTTGGAGTTGTGAGCATTGCTATAGCTTGTGTGTTTATTTTCCCATTCCATAAATATTCTCTGTTGTTCTTATTATTATTTTAACTGATGGCATAGCTACTCTTGGTGCTTCTACCCTCTTTTGCTCTTGTACTTGTTATATGGTTTGTGAGGAATTGTTGTTTCTTTCTTTCTTCCTTATACATTGATTATTAATTTGTTGGAATTATAATTTGCAAGGATTTTGTATTGTATATATATATATATATATATATATATATATATATATATATATATATATATATATATGTGTGTGTGTGTGCTCTTTATAGCATTCAATATAATGCCACTGTTGTGATTGGTTGTTTTTTCTACATGTACTGGGTGCGTGATTTTATGAAAAAGGAGCTGGATTTAGTAGATCATTTATTCAGTATAAATGAAAAAGTGAAATAAAATAAAAATAAAATAAATTACATTTGTGGTTTCAAAGTACTGGTTTTCATTTGTTTTCTGGCTTAATTCATAGTATGTTGGTGCATTTTTAAAGAACAGAAATGCTTTAACTAGTCAAGTATGATGGACACGACTGAACATAGTTACAATAACTATATTCAATATGATGGATGCGTTAAGAGAGAAATGGCCCCTAAGGGTACTCCTTGTTTTATGCTGAGAGAGAGATAGAGTATAGAATAAGCATTCTAGTGCCAGAATGTATATAATTAATGGAACATAAACAACTGCAGATAGTACAGATGTATCATACTCTTGTCATATGCATAAAAATGCTGGAGATTGCAACTAATAAATATGCAACATATCAGAAAGTAAGATGTGAGATGAGCAGCTTGGATTCAAAGTAGGATGCAGTACTGCTAATCTGATGTTTGCAGTCAGACAGACAACAGATAAGAAAATGACAAGATCCCAAGAAAACTGTTGAGTGCAGTCCTGTGATCATATGAGATCCACAAAACATTGCTTGATTTACTGCAGGCTATGTAATAACAGCCATTGACAAAAGAATGTACAAGTGCTTGTACTTGCAGTGGGGTTCCCAATGGGAGGAATTGTCCAACAGGGTTCAGCTCTGAGCCAGCCCAACTCATGCTCATACTGGTGAGGGACTACTTTAGCAAACAAGTCAGAAGAAATTAACAAAGTTTCTTAATGCTGAAAATGTGGCATGCCAATCAAACTCTGAACAAGAACCTCAGGAAATGACTAGGGACTGGAATGCTAAACTGAAGCCACATAGGATGAAGGAGGGTATAAGAATGACAGCGGTCCTGGCAGCAAATGGGGTCATCATAACGGACTAAAAACTGATATAAAAGGAAAAAGGTTGGAAAAGGTTAATAGGTTTAAGTAGGTGGAAGTTGTGATTGAAGCAAAGGGAAATTTGAATGAGGAAGACAATGCCAGAATCACAGGTGGTAAAGCTAATTTGCACAAATGTGTTGTGGGTAATATGCGACTGAAGAACACCAGAGATGCTGAAAAGTTAGGTGTACAACACAATGGTTTGATGAGTGTTTATTATGGCACAGAAACATGGGCAGTGAAGGCAGAACAAATAAGGAACCTTAAAGTGATGGAGGCAAAGTACCTGACAAGGCCTGTAGAATGCATGCTGTGAGATAGATAAAAAGACCAGGACACTAGAGCAGTAGCCAGTGTAGCCCTGACTGCAGAGAAGATGAAGAAAAGTAGATTATTATGCTTCCATCATATGTGAAGAAAAGTAGATGGTAATTTGATGAAGAAGATTTGATAGGGATATGATGAAGGCAAGAAGAGACAAAAAGAAATCCAGTCAAGAGATGGATGGACTGCATGAGATAAGACTTGTCACTGTCAGACTTGGCTGTTGAAGAAGGCAGGAGAGATGCTCAGAACTGAGAGGTTTGGTGATAGTTAATTTCACACCTTGACCCCATGCAAAATGGAGAAAAGAAGTGGACGATGATGCTCTACACTGATGTACTGTAGTAAAGCAATGTAACATATATTCCAATGTAAGACTTAGTTGTGGCTAAAAAAAGGCCCTCTGAGTAGTCCACCTAACTAGTTTGAAAAAGGATAGATAGAGAGAAAGATTAGATAGATAGATAGATAGATAGATAGATGGATAGATAGATAGATAGATAGATAGATAGATAGATAGATAGATAGATAGATAGATGGATAGCTAGATGGATAGCTAGATAAATAAATGTTTATATCTGGTGAGTGCTATCATTTCATGGTGACATATATCTGTTGCCATTGGGCTGCTAAAAGGACTGGACATTCCAGCAGCTGGTTCCCTGATAGGTTCTTCTTATTACTTTAACATTGACAGGAAACAAGAGCTAATTTTTTTGTGGCAGTAATGACAGACAGAAAATCTGAAATAATGATCAGTCATTATGTGAGTGATTGCCACAGCAGTGGGAATGACATAGCAAATGCTACACTAACACAAAAATCAAATCTGTAAAGACTGTAGCAAGTGGTCCCTGATGCATGATGTAATTTTGACATTTGTCAATACTTCCAAAAGAAAGACTGACAGAAATAAATTTGTTTTTAAGGGAGAAGCAATGATAAATACCTGCCTATATTTCTCTTGCTCTGTCTTGCTATCTATCTATATAGGTAGAAATATGTATATACATTTTTATATATTTCAGTTTGTAAGCTGGGGTACAGCACTGATTCACATGGACTTCTTTCAGACTCCACATGTGTCAGGAGAACATCTAAAAGAAAAGAAAAGAAATGAAAACAAGTAGCAATCATGCATTGCTGAACAAAACAGTATGTACACAGTTGCAATATAAAGTCATAGTACAGCAGAAGCAATTTTGTAAAAATGAAATAGAAGTGGCATTATTGTAATAGAAAACATGAAGTAACTGTTCCAGGAAGGTGTTATACTGCAACACAGATATGTACGCATTATTTAATTTAGCTTACAGATATGACTCATGGTTGCAGAAGGGATGAGGGTAGAGGGCAATCAAGTGACAGGTACATAGAATAAAGGATGGATGAAACTTGGTAAGCAGTAACAGGAACGTTAAGTGAAATGTGAGAGGTGGATAGATTTGGTAATGGAAGATATTGTAGTATTGTGGGTCATAAAAATGGGAATGATCCAATGGAACATATTAAGCACTACTGTTTTCCAATGTAGTAGTATCTGAGTAGAATAAAGCTTTCTGCTGATAAACAGGAAAGGGAGAAAATATAAATGTCAAGTTAATATTGTATTGTTGTCTGATGAAGTCTGTTTGTTAGAGGACGAAAAACTCGGTGATTCGTTAAGCGTTTAACGTTGTATTTTTTGTTTATTAAACAGTTGCTTTTATTCTGGTTGCTGTCCGGTGCTTTGGTTTACCTCAAACAGTGCGGTTTGTTGGTTATTTGTTTGTTTTTTGCACTGTTCCTCAAGTATTGGTTATAAAGTTTTTTATGGAGGGAGAGGAGAGCTTTTCCCCGGTTGGCACAGATGTACCTACACACAAGGGGAACGAATTGTCTGCACTTATTGGACAGCTGAGTCAGTTGGTTGCTATGCTGACTCCCTTGTGTGATTCACTTATGTGTAATAGTACAAATGCATCCTTAACCAGAAATCAGTGTGCGTTCGCTCCAAATAGACAGAACAGAAATGATATAGATAAGAAATGTGTTAGAATTTTGGAAATTAACAGAGATATTTTTGAATATGAACATCACATACAATACCCCAAACCCAGAGTTATGTTTAATTACACAAATGAAATGAATTCAAAGAATAATAGTGGTAGATATGTTAGTAGGAGTTATCATGATGAAGTGTATCAAGAATCACATAAAGAAAACCTTGACCCTTTAGAATTTCCACCCCTTTGGAGGTCGGAAAGGATAAAGAATCAGAGAGAAGGGAATTTTCAACAGAATGGATGGAGGGGAGGGGGAGGAGATAGTTAGTTAAGATGAAATACATGATGATTGTGATTTTATTAAATCTGTTGTTTGTACCTGCAATAATTTTAAAAATTCTAATATATTTAACTATACAGAACTAGATATTAATGATACTTATTTTAGTTTATTTTCCAAAGGTTTAAACTTTGTCCCAAGAACAAAATGCGATATTAGTAGACTTGTGATAGACTTAAAGATGTTTGTAAGGAAGATCAATTTAGAACTGGTTTGCGGTGGTGTATTAAAAAGAGTGGATGATTCTAATGAGTTAAAAAAAGAAGTGTTTGGAACCCTCCCATACACCCCCAATTAAGGAATTTTGAAAACCTTGTAGAAAATGAATTGAGACAGGCAGTTAAGAAAAACAGATACACACCAAATCTTTCATCCACAGAATTAGAATTACTTCAACATCGAAAGGGGAATATTAATTTGAGAGTGATGAAACCCGACAAAGGGGGAGGTATAGTGCTTATGAATTCTATTATGTATGAGGGCAAAATGTTCAATATTTTACTTGATGCTTTGAAATATAATAATGTTTCTAAAAACAAAATTAATATTGGATATAGAAGAATATATTTAGCACTGTACGATCTATTTTTAGAAGGATTTATTGAAAAAGATATGTTTGAGTTTTTATATAATAATAAGCCTAAAATTCCTTCTGTTTTCGGTATTCTGAAAGTTCACAAAAACCTCTTCGATCCACCTCTACGCCCTATAGTGGCAGCTGAAGGTTCAGCAATTTCCCCCTTAGTTAGATACATAGATGTAAAATTGAAAAATGTAATGATGAAAGGGGAATCATATTTAAAAGATTCTTGGGATTTTTTAAGAAATGTTAAGGAGAATATGTTTTACGATGAGTTGATTTTTGTAACTATAGATGTGGTTGAATTGTTTGGATCTATACCACATGACATTGGTTTAGAATGGTTCGAAGAGGCAATTAAATCTTTTGGTGAGTTAAATGACAATATAATATATACATGTATGAATTTAATGGAATTGGTTTTAAAATACAATTATATATTTTTCCAAGGTAAATATTTTCATCAACTCACTGGTGTTGCAATGGGGGCTAGGTGTGCCCCTGTATATGCCAACATGGTTTTGAATACTTGGGAAATGAAATTTATTTATAACAGTATATACAGAGAGAGTTGGAGTCTATATAAGCATTTCCTAGATGATATAGTTATATTTTGGCATGATAGTAAAGAAAGACTGGATGAATTTATACATTATATTAACAACTCAACAGATTTTTTAAAGTTTACTGATGAAATTGGTCTTAACGAAATGAATTATTTAGATGTGACATTAATTAAGGATAGGAATTATTTTAAGTCAAAAGTATTTAGAAAGAAAACATTTTCCAATTCATACTTGCATTTTAGCAGTGGACACCCTCTCCACCAGAAAAAAAAAAGAAAAGTGAAAGGCAAATTTGTTAGATATTCTAGAATGACTTCAAATGATCAAGATTTTATTGATGAATGTGAGTTTTTGACCCAAATGTTTTTAGAAAGAGGTTATCCTTTGGAATTTTGTAATAATATTAAAGAAGAAGTTATTAAACGTAGAAAAAATAGATTTGAACCTATTTTAAGCAAAGGACTTCCAAATGTGAATGATATTGAGGGAATTAATAGGGAGGAGTCAACTGATTTTACTGCTGGTAAGGATAAATTATATAGTAGGGCCTTTTTCACTGATTTTAGTGGAGATGCAAGTGTAATTCAAAAAATATTTGACAAAGAATGGGACAAGTTTATCAAACTAACTGACCTCAGTTTTAAACAGAAAAACCTTTGAACATTATTTTTAGAAGGGAACGAAACATTAAAGATTGGTTGATGTTTCAAAATAAAGGTAAAAAGAAAATGATTAAGTCAATTGGCACATACCCATGTGGAATGTGCACACAGTGTCCCTGGATGGCTGATACACGAAGTATATTCATTGAATCAAGGGGAAAAGAAATTGTAAGCAAAACACATAATACTTGTGAGTCTTATGGTGTTGTATATATTGCAATATGTGGGATATGCTCTGGCTTTTATGTAGGAAAGACTGAGAGAAAAATAAAAAGGAGAGTTTATGAACACATGAATGATATAAAAAACAAAAAAGAAGGTAATGCATTATACAGACACACCTTAATACGTCCCCTAGCTAAATACAAGTTCTTTATTATTGAAGAAGTTCAGAAAGATGAAAGGGGTGGCCTATGGGAAACCAAAATTGAATACCGGGAATTGTATTGGCAAATTATTTTGGAGGCCAATAAATTCCCAGGTTTAAATGACAACATTTCCCTTGCACCCATTCTCAAGTTAAGGGCAGCTAGATTATAAATATGTTTTAAGATGTTGAAAAAGGTTCATTCCATTTTTCGTGGATTTTTAGAATGTATTTTAAATATTTATTTATATATATTAATATAGTTATTTGGCATTATTTATATACATTTATGTATTTATACCCATGTATTTAATATATTTAATATATGTATTGTAGGTGAACAACATTTAGTATTTCATATCTAAGACTAAATTATTTGCAAGTATATTATTATTGTTTAATATCAATTTTAATATAACAGAATTAATTTACATTTTTTATGAAACAGTGTTGCATAGATCTATTTAGTATTTATATTTGTCTTTGCCATTTTCATTTTGACCATTGGGTGGGAGTATTGTTATGAAGAATATGGTTGTGTTAAGCCCATTGATATATATGTCCGCGTGCGTATATTGGTTTGAACCACGTAATCCATGTATTAGAATTTTTAAAGTTCAACAGTTCTGGTGAAAAAAGTTTTTTTGAAATGTATAGATTCATGATTACATATTAATGAGAGGGAGTTCTAAATACTATAGGATGATTTAATTGTTTGGTCAGCATATATAAATGTCAAGTTAATATTGTATTGTTGTCTGATGAAGTCTGTTTGTTAGAGGATGAAAAACGCGGTGATTCATTAAGCGTTTAAAGTTGTATTTTTTGTTTATTAAACAGTTGCTTTCATTCTGGTTGCTGTCCGGTGCTTTGGTTTTCCTCAAACAGTGCGGTTTGTTGGTTATTTGTTTGTTTTTTGCACTGTTCCTCAAGTTTTGGTTATAAAGTTTTTTATGGAGGGAGAGGAGAGCTTTTTCCCGGTTGGCACAGATGTACCCACACACAAGAGGAATGAATTGTCTGCACTTATTGGACAGCTGAGTCAGTTGGTTGCTATGCTGACTCCCTTGTGTGATTCACTTATGCGTAATAGTACAAATGCATCCTTAACCAGAAATCAGTGTGCGTTCGCTCCAATTAGACAGAACAGCAGTGGAGGATTCAATGGTTATGGCCATTGGTCAAATTCAAGCCCTTTAGAAATTATGAGTACTGAACCTGACAGGGCTGAGAACTTTCCGAATATTTTACTAAACAGCGAGCATGATATTAATTTAAGTGAACGTAATGGCGTTCAGAGGAGAGACCAAAAGACGCCAGAACAACAAGGTGACTGTTTACATAATGCATTAACTTTAAATGACTGGCTCAAACAGAAAGTTGAGCTTCATGAGAATTATGTCAATGAAGATGAACATGTTTTAACATATGCTGGCAATTTACAAAAGTTAAATGATTTATTATTTAAATATAAAATTTTAAATATAGATAATACCTATTTAAAAGAATGTTTACAGGCTAAATTGGTACCGAAAGGTTTAAGGGTTCACAACTTTCCCAATAATGTAAAAGAAGGTACAAAATTTCACGATTTGTTACTTAAAATGTTTGATAATTAGGGCTTTGAGCTCATTAGAGCTATCATTAAGAATAATGAGGAAGAAATAGATTTCTTGACAAAGCATATTGATTCTGTAAATGAAAAAATTATAAAAGATCTTTTGTTTACATTTGATGAAGAAAAAAGAAGTACTTTGAGTTGAGAAATGATATAGATAAGAAATGTGTTAGAATTTTGGAAAGGAAGAAAAGAAAAATTAACAGAGATATTTTTGAATATGAACATCACATACAATACTCCAAACCCAGAGTTATGTTTAATTACACAAATGAAATGAATTCAAAGAATAATAGTGGTAGATATGTTAGTAGGAGTTATCATGACGAAGTGTATCAAGAATCACATCAAGAAAACCTTGACCCTTTAGAATTTCCACCCCTTCGGAGGTCGGAAAGGATAAAGAATCAGAGAGAAGGGAATTTTCAACAGAATGGATGGAGGGGGAGGGGGAGGAGATAGTTAGTCAAGATGAAATACATGATGATTGTGATTTTATTAAATCTGTTGTTTGTACCTGCAATAATTTTAAAAATTTTAATATATTTAACTATACAGAACTAGATATTAATGATACTTATTTTAGTTTATTTTCCAAAGGTTTAAACTTTGTCCCAAGAACAAAATGCGATATTAGTAGACTTGTGATAGACTTAAAGATGTTTGTAAGGAAGATCAATTTAGAACTGGTTTGCGGTGGTGTATTAAAAAGAGTGGATGATTCTAATGAGTTAAAAAAAGAAGTGTTTGGAACCCTCCCATACACCCCAATTAAGGAATTTTGAAAACCTTGTAGAAAATGAATTGAGACAGGCAGTTAAGAAAAACAGATACACACCAAATCTTTCATCCACAGAATTTGAATTACTTCAACATCGAAAGGGGAATATTAATTTGAGAGTGATGAAACCTGACAAAGGGGGAGGTATAGTGCTTATGAATTCTATTATGTATGAGGGCAAAATGTTCAATATTTTACTTGATGCTTTGAAATATAATAATGTTTCTAAAAACAAAATTAATATTGGATATAGAAGAATATATTTAGCACTGTACGATCTATTTTTAGAAGGATTTATTGAAAAAGATATGTTTGAGTTTTTATATAATAATAAGCCTAAAATTCCTTCTATTTTCGGTATTCTGAAAGTTCACAAAAACCTCATCGATCCACCTCTACGCCCTATAGTGGCAGCTGAAGGTTCAGCAATTTCCCCCTTAGCTAGATACATAGATGTAAAATTGAAAAATGTAATGATGAAAGGGGAATCATATTTAAAAGATTCTTGGGACTTTTTAAGAAATGTTAAGGAGAATATGTTTTACGATGAGTTGATTTTTGTAACTATAGATGTGGTTGAATTGTTTGGATCTATACCACATGACATTGGTTTAGAATGGTTCAAAGAGGCAATTAGATCTTTTGGTGAGTTAAATGACAATGAAATATATACATGTATGAATTTAATGGAATTGGTTTTAAAATACAATTATATATTTTTCCAAGGTAAATATTTTCATCAACTCACTGGTGTTGCAATGGGGGCTAGGTGTGCCCCTGTATATGCCAACATGGTTTTGAATACTTGGGAAAACGAAATTTATTTATAACAGTATATACAGAGAGAGTTGGAGTCTATATAAGCATTTCCTAGATGTTATAGTTATATTTTGGCATGATAGTAAAGAAAGACTGGATGAATTTATACATTATATTAACAACTCAACAGATTTTTTTAAATTTACTTATGAAATTGGTCTTAACGAAATGAATTATTTAGATGTGACATTAATTAAGGATAGGAATTATTTTAAGTCAAAAGTATTTAGAAAGAAAACATTTTCCAATTCATACTTGCATTTTAGCAGTGGACACCCTCTCCACCAGAAAAAAAGTATACTGAAAGGCGAATTTGTTAGAATATCTAGAATGACTTCAAATGATCAAAATTTTATTGATGAATGTGAGTTTTTGACCCAAATGTTTTTAGAAAGAGGTTATCCTTTGGAATTTTGTAATAATATTAAATAAGAAGTTATTAAAGGTAGAAAAAATAGATTTGAACCTATTTTAAGCAAAGGACTTCCAAATTTGAATGATATTGAGGGAATTAATAGGGAGGAGTCAACTGATTTTACTGCTGGTAAAGATAAATTATACAGTAGGGCCTTTTTCACTGATTTTAGTGGAGATGCAAGTGTAATTCAAAAAATATTTGACAAAGAATGGGACAAGTTTATCAAACTAACTGACCTCAGTTTTAAACAGAAGAACCTTTGAACATTATTTTTAGAAGGGGATGAAACATTAAAGATTGGTTGATGTTTCAAAATAAAGGTAAAAAGAAAACAATTAAGTCAATTGGCACATACCCATGTGGAATGTGTGCACAGTGTCTCTGGATGGCTGATACATGAAGTATATTCATTGAATCAAGGGGAAAAGAATTTGTAAGCAAAACACATAATACTTGTGAATCTTATGGTGTTGTATATACTGCAATATTTGGGAAATGCTCTGGCTTTTATGTAGGAAAGACTGAGAGAAAAATAAAAAGGAGAGTTTATGAACACATGAATGATATAAAAAACAAAAAAGGAGGTAATGCATTATACAGACACACCTTAATACATCCCCTAGCTAAATACAAGTTCTTTATTATTGAAGAAGTTCAGAAAGATGAAAGGGGTGGCCTATGGGAAACCAAAATTGAATACCGGGAATTGTATTGGCAAATTATTTTGGAGGCCAATAAATTCCCAGGTTTAAATGACAACATTTCCCTTGCACCCGTTCTCAAGTTAAGGGCAGCTAGATTATAAATATGTTTTAATATGTTGAAAAAGGTTCATTCCATTTTTCGTGGATTTTTAGAATGTATTTTAAATATTTATGTATATATATTAATATAGTTATTTGGCATTATTTATATGCATTTATGTATTTATACCCATGTATTTAATATATTTAATATATGTATTGTAGGTAAACAACATTTAGTATTTCATATCTAACACTAAATTATTTGCAAGTATATTATTATTGTTTAATATCAATTTTAATATAACAGAATTAATTTACATTTTTTATGAAACAGTGTTGCATAGATCTATTTACTATTTATATTTGTCTTTGCCATTTTCATTTTGGCCATTGGGTGGGAGTATTGTTATGAAGAATATGGTTGTGTTAAGCCCATTGATATATATGTCCGCGTGCGTATATTGGTTTGAACCACGTAATCCATGTATTAGAATTTTTAAAGTTCAACAGTTCTGGTGAAAAAAGTTTTTTTGAAATGTATAGATTCATGATTACATATTAATGAGAGGGAGTTCTAAATACTATAGGATGATTTAATTGTTTGGTCAGCATATATAAATGTCAAGTTAATATTGTATTGTTGTCTGATGAAGTCTGTTTGTTAGAGGATGAAAAACGCAGTGATTCATTAAGCGTTTAACGTTGTATTTTTTGTTTATTAAACAGTTGCTTTCATTCTGGTTGCTGTCCGGTGCTTTGGTTTTCCTCAAACAGTGCGGTTTGTTGGTTATTTGTTTGTTTTTTGCACTGTTCCTCAAGTTTTGGTTATAAAGTTTTTTATGGAGGGAGAGGAGAGCTTTTCCCCGGTTGGCACAGATGCATCCACACACAAGGGGAATGAATTGTCTGCACTTATTGGACAGCTGAGTCAGTTGGTTGCTATGCTGACTCCCTTGTGTGATTCACTTATGCGTAATAGTACAAATGCATCCTTAACCAGAAATCAGTGTGCGTTCGCTCCAAATAGACAGAACAGCAGTGGAGGATTCAATGGTTATGGCCATTGGTCAAATTCAAGCCCTTTAGAAATTATGAGTACTGAACCTGACAGGGCTGAGAACTTTCCGAATATTTTACTAAACAGCGAGCATGATATTAATTTAAGTGAACGTAATGGCGTTCAGAGGAGAGACCAAAAGAGGCCAGAACAACAAGGTTACTGTTTACATAATGCATTAACTTTAAATGACTGGCTCAAACAGAAAGTTGAGCTTCATGAGAATTATGTCAATGAAGATGAACATGTTTTAACATATGCTGGCAATTTACAAAAGTTAAATGATTTATTATTTAAATATAAAATTTTAAATATAGATAATACCTATTTAAAAGAATGTTTACAGGCTAAATTGGTACCGAAAGGTTTAAGGGTTCACAACTTTCCCAATAATGTAAAAGAAGGTACAAAATTTCACGATTTGTTACTAAAAATATTTGATAATTAGGGCTTTGAGCTCATTAGAGCTATCATTAAGAATAATGAGGAAGAAATAGATTTCTTGACAAAGCATATTGATTCTGTAAATGAAAAAATTATAAAAGATCTTTTGTTTACATTTGATGAAGAAAAAAGAAGTACTTTGAGTTGAGAAATGATATAGATAAGAAATGTGTTAGAATTTTGGAAAGGAAGAAAAGAAAAATTAACAGAGATATTTTTGAATATGAACATCACATACAATACTCCAAACCCAGAGTTATGTTTAATTACACAAATGAAATGAATTCAAAGAATAATAGTGGTAGATATGTTAGTAGGAGTTATCATGACGAAGTGTATCAAGAATCACATCAAGAAAACCTTGACCCTTTAGAATTTCCACCCCTTCGGAGGTCGGAAAGGATAAAGAATCAGAGAGAAGGGAATTTTCAACAGAATGGATGGAGGGGAGGAGATAGCTAGTCAAGATGAAATACATGATGATTGTGATTTTATTAAATCTGTTGTTTGTACCTGCAATAATTTTAAAAATTTTAATATATTTAACTATACAGAACTAGATATTAATGATACTTATTTTAGTTTATTTTCCAAAGGTTTAAACTTTGTCCCAAGAACAAAATGCGATATTAGTAGACTTGTGATAGACTTAAAGATGTTTGTAAGGAAGATCAATTTAGAACTGGTTTGCGGTGGTGTATTAAAAAGAGTGGATGATTCTAATGAGTTAAAAAAAGAAGTGTTTGGAACCCTCCCATACACCCCCAATTAAGGAATTTTGAAAACCTTGTAGAAAATGAATTGAGACAGGCAGTTAAGAAAAACAGATACACACCAAATCTTTCATCCACAGAATTAGAATTACTTCAACATCGAAAGGGGAATATTAATTTGAGAGTGATGAAACCTGACAAAGGGGGAGGTATAGTGCTTATGAATTCTATTATGTATGAGGGCAAAATGTTCAATATTTTACTTGATGCTTTGAAATATAATAATGTTTCTAAAAACAAAATTAATATTGGATATAGAAGAATATATTTAGCACTGTACGATCAATTTTAGAAGGATTTATTGAAAAAGATATGTTTGAGTTTTTATATAATAATAAGCCTAAAATTCCTTCTATTTTCGGTATTCTGAAAGTTCACAAAAACCTCATCGATCCACCTCTACGCCCTATAGTGGCAGCTGAAGGTTCAGCAATTTCCCCCTTAGCTAGATACATAGATGTAAAATTGAAAAATGTAATGATGAAAGGGGAATCATATTTAAAAGATTCTTGGGATTTTTAAGAAATGTTAAGGAGAATATGTTTTACGATGAGTTGATTTTTGTAACTATAGATGTGGTTGAATTGTTTGGATCTATACCACATGACATTGGTTTAGAATGGTTCGAAGAGGCAATTAGATCTTTTGGTGAGTTAAATGACAATGAAATATATACATGTATGAATTTAATGGAATTGGTTTTAAAATACAATTATATATTTTTCCAAGGTAAATATTTTCATCAACTCACTGGTGTTGCAATGGGGGCTAGGTGTGCCCCTGTATATGCCAACATGGTTTTGAATACTTGGGAAACGAAATTTATTTATAACAGTATATACAGAGAGAGTTGGAGTCTATATAAGCATTTCCTAGATGTTATAGTTATATTTTGGCATGATAGTAAAGAAAGACTGGATGAATTTATACATTATATTAACAACTCAACAGATTTTTTTAAATTTACTTATGAAATTGGTCTTAACGAAATGAATTATTTAGATGTGACATTAATTAAGGATAGGAATTATTTTAAGTCAAAAGTATTTAGAAAGAAAACATTTTCCAATTCATACTTGCATTTTAGCAGTGGACACCCTCTCCACCAGAAAAAAAGTATACTGAAAGGCAAATTTGTTAGAATTTCTAGAATGACTTCAAATGATCAAGATTTTATTGATGAATGTGAGCTTTTGACCCAAATGTTTTTAGAAAGAGGTTATCCTTTGGAATTTTGTAATAATATTAAATAAGAAGTTATTAAAGGTAGAAAAAATAGATTTGAACCTATTTTAAGCAAAGGACTTCCAAAATTGAATGATATTGAAGGAATTAATAGGGAGGAGTCAACTGAATTTACTGCTGGTAAAGATAAATTATACAGTAGGGCCTTTTTCACTGATTTTAGTGGAGATGCAAGTGTAATTCAAAAAATATTTGACAAAGAATGGGACAAGTTTATCAAACTAACTGACCTCAGTTTTAAACAGAAGAACCTTTGAACATTATTTTTAGAAGGGGATGAAACATTAAAGATTGGTTGATGTTTCAAAATAAAGGTAAAAAGAAAACAATTAAGTCAATTGGCACATACCCATGTGGAATGTGTGCACAGTGTCTCTGGATGGCTGATACATGAAGTATATTCATTGAATCAAGGGGAAAAGAATTTGTAAGCAAAACACATAATACTTGTGAATCTTATGGTGTATTATATATTGCAATATTTGGGATATGCTCTGGCTTTTATGTAGGAAAGACTGAGAGAAAAATAAAAAGGAGAGTTTATGAACACATGAATGATATAAAAAACAAAAAAGGAGGTAATGCATTATACAGACACACCTTAATACGTCCCCTAGCTAAATACAAGTTCTTTATTATTGAAGAAGTTCAGAAAGATGAAAGGGGTGGCCTATGGGAAACCAAAATTGAATACCGGGAATTGTACTGGCAAATTATTTTGGAGGCCAATAAATTCCCAGGTTTAAATGACAACATTTCCCTTGCACCCGTTCTCAAGTTAAGGGCAGCTAGATTATAAATATGTTTTAATATGTTGAAAAAGGTTCATTCCATTTTTCGTGGATTTTTAGAATGTATTTTAAATATTTATGTATATATATTAATATAGTTATTTGGCATTATTTATATACATTTGTGTATTTATACCCATGTATTTAATATATTTAATATATGTATTGTAGGTAAACAACATTTAGTATTTCATATCTAACACTAAATTATTTGCAAGTATATTATTATTGTTTAATATCAATTTTAATATAACAGAATTCATTTACATTTTTTATGAAACAGTGTTGCATAGATCTATTTACTATTTATATTTGTCTTTGCCATTTTCATTTTGGCCATTGGGTGGGAGTATTGTTATGAAGAATATGGTTGTGTTAAGCCCATTGATATATATGTCCACTTGCGTATATTGGTTTGAACCACGTAATCCATGTATTAGAATTTTTAAAGTTCAACAGTTCTGGTGAAAAAAGTTTTTTTGAAATGTATAGATTCATGATTACATATTAATGAGAGGGAGTTCTAAATACTGTAGGATGATTTAAATGTTTGGTCAGCATATATAAATGTCAAGTTAATATTGTATTGTTGTCTGATGAAGTCTGTTTGTTAGAGGATGAAAAACGCGGTGATTCGTTCAGCGTTTAACGTTGTATTTTTTGTTTATTAAACAGTTGATTTCATTCTAGTTGCTGTCCGGTGCTTTGGTTTTCCTCAAACAGTGCGGTTTGTTGGTTATTTGTTTGTTTTTTGCACTGTTCCTCACGTTTTGAGTAGAATAAAGCTTTCTGCTGATAAACAGGAAAGGGAGAACAATGGGTCTGTGGCTAATTGTCAAATGGACTAATCATAGAATGGCAAAATAGTAAAAACACATCATCGAAATTCCATTCATTGAACTGCACTTCATCGAACCTGTGAAATGGGTAAAGTAACTACTTGGTCAGCACATCCCCATCTCACAAATAGCAGTACTTCACACCCACCTAGGTGGGAGGCTTCACCCCCACACACCACAATGTGCAGGGCTTCACCCCCCAACCTCCACAACTATACATATATGGTTCGATGAAGAGCATGTTTGATGAACGTACTTTCAATGATGTATTTTCACTGTTTTACTTTTTGATGTTTAGTCCATTCAACGATTAACCATAGACCTGAAAATACACACACACACACACACACACACACACACACACACACACACACACACACACACACACACACACACATAGATGCATGCACCTGAACCCTGGGTCAAGAGATGTTTCTGAAAGGGAGACTCAAGGGAGCTGTGTAAAGATATCCCTGAAATCTGTAATCTGGAATGTGTCACTGTTAGAGACTGAATCTAAGGGTAGTTACCCTACCTGTGTGTAAAGCCTGTTGAGAATACTAGTGACTATTCAAACCTTGCATGAAGGGATACTTCAAATGTCAACTAATCTATGGAAAACTGCTGCAAACACACAAGATTTATTTCTGTGGCTCTCCATAATGGGTTGCAAGAAAGTACATTTTCTTTATCCCTGTCAATAAACATAGTCTTAAAAACTGAAAAAGCTGTTTCCAAAGATTGGTTTTAATCTTGACAACACAAATGATTGCAACATTGTTAATTAAAATGATCTAAACTATATTTTCCCTTTAAGCTGAGCTTCCAAGCTACCTGCACTGCCTGACTTGTTTTTCCCTAACAAATAAAGCAATACAGGCATCAAAAATAAATGCTACCTCTTAAAGTTGCAGGGAATCTGTAAGGACCTTTTTGAGAAGCTTAAGAAGTCATTGTCGATAAAAGTGAGGAAGTGTTAAAACATCTGTGCTCCTTTTAGATTTTGCTTAATAGATGGGATACCTATAGCAGTGAAGCATCTTGCCTTGAGGAACTGGCAAACACACTTGTGTCCTGTACAGGATCTGCTCTGGGAAAAAGAATCTACATTGCAGCAAAAGAATTGTTTTGGGATGAAATGCCCTATTCTTTCTTTGAAGCTCGACACCAGTTAGCATTGCTGTTGCAACTGTTATGTTTCGTGCAAACTAGGAAAAAAATTAATTGGGCGGTGAATTAGTGCAGGGGTTAACACTGTCACCTCATGGCAAGAGGTTCTCCAGTTTCATTCTCAGCTTGGGCACCTTCTGTGCAGAGACTGCATGTCCTTCCTGCTTTTGCATGGATTTCCTCCTGGTACTCCAGTTTCCTCTCACATTCCAAAGACATGCATCTGGAGTGTTTCTCCACTGGCCTCTGCTGAAAATAAGCTCTGTCTTAGTCAGACTTTCCTGGTCAACAAATGTTAAATCCATCCATCCATCCATCCATCCATTCTCAACCCCTTTTCCCATTTTGCTCATGGGGTTGGGGTGTCACTACAACAGTGATAATCATCTCGAGCCAAGGTTTACACCACCAGGTGGCTAGCCCTGCCATGGTATTTCATCCATACCATTCACTCGCACACACACACTCGCACTTATGGCCGATTTGGAGTGTCCAATCCACCTACTTCATGTCTTTGGAAAGTGGAAAGAAACTGAAGCACCCGGAGGAAACTCACACAACTGTAAGGAGGACATGCAGACTCCACACAGAAGGCACCCCAACCAATAATCAAACCAGAGAACCTCTTAATGTGAGGTGACAACACTAACTACTGCACCACTGCGGCCACCTCAGATCAACAAATGTTAAATAAATAAATAAAATAAAATTATGACTCAGGTGAATTCCATTACAGTTGTTCATAAGAGATATATAGCTACTGATCAACACCTCAGTTATCCACTTTTTTAATTCAACCATCTGGCTCACTGAATGCTCCCTTAAATCAGTGCACCTCTTAAGAAACTTGGAAAAGAGTTCTATTCAGTGAAAACTGAGATATTTGCATGTAGAGAAAACTGGTCCCAAACAGAGTGGGCCAAAAGAGTGTCATGTCATCTAATTAGGGAGTCACTAAAAACTTAGGATACTAAAGCACATTGATATCAGAAAATGAAATGAGAAATTTTGGCTAGTGCTATGGTCAGGCTTCACCTGATATACATTCCCTTAAATTTCATAGCAGGGTATTCAGTACTGACAGGGTGATGAGGTCATGAATGGGAGACAATGCATATGCATAATTTTGAAACTGTGGCTAGAACCCCATATAAACAACTTAAGTAGAATTTTAGAATAAGTTTAAAAGGTCACTTCTTATTAAACTTAAAAAAAAAAAATTAGTATTCCAAAGTGATTCTAAGTCTTCTGGACAGTTATAAATTTTAGCCGAACATCTCTTGTAAACTGAAATTGCAAACACTAGGTCATACTTGCATGAAGCAAAGTCTAATAATAAGCCTCTACCCAAGTATGTTTCTTTTCCTGTTGACAAGAAAAAAAATTACCATCTTGTTTGATATGTTTTACAGGTTGTAGAAGGAAGGACACATTTAAGTACTGCACTCGTAAAAACTTTTGATGCTAGCCTCTAAACTGTGCTAAAAAGTGCATATCTAAGAAATATGAGCCTACACAATGCAATAATCTGCTAGAACAGTAGAGTTTGCATTTTGTAATTGTAGTTACAAAGCTTATTAATTATAAAATTATGGTAGCAGGAAAAGAGATGTTGAAGATGCTACATGATTATATTACACCACAATATGTAAGCAAACAAAACATCTAGCAAACATAAAACTGAAGTAATTTCTATACATGGAGACAAACGACAATACAGTGTAACAAATATAGTAATATAAACTTTCTTAGTCAAAATGTTGTTTCCAGTAGATCTATTGCCTAATGTAATATATCATGTGATAACTGGTCAAGACTATATACAATTCAAAGAAATATGGAAGATATGGGGTAGTCCAAACTGATACACACACACACACACACACACACATATATATATATATATATATATATATATATATATATATATATATATATATATATACGCACAACATGCATAGCTTCGTTAAAGAAAAAAGGTGCAGGACTAGAAGACAAAAAAAGGAACTATGATTTGGTTCTTTGTAGAAAGAACAGATAAATGTGATATGGAGTCTTATTGAAAGACTCTTTAAGTTAAAGTAATAAAACAGTCGGTGTCAAGACTGACAGGGAAGATGAGTCTTATCAAAATACTCCAGTTGCTGAAGGAATAAAAGAGGTCAGTGTGGAGACTGATGTAAAAAGACAGATTACAGCAGAGTAAGGGGAGCAGGTTCATTATTTCTGAAAGAGACACATAAATGACATACTAATGAAGACGTAAAGAAAAAAACCTGTACAGAGTTGTATAATTCTCTGTTGTATACCAAAGCAATTTCTGGACATAAACAGAAAACTGTAGGAAAAAAAATATGTAAAAAATACTGAAGAAGAGAAAGAGGAAATTACTAATACTCTACAAATAACAAAATTAGTTTTATGATTCACCTCTTACAGAAAATGAATCAGATGAACGAAAGTAACCTGTACCTATATTTATAGAAAAGGCCAAGTCCTGCAAGCAAATTAAAGTACTGATCAAAATAGTAATGACCTCCAGATAAGTTATGTAAATTTTAAGGTTTATTGGAAAGACTTAGAATGATTACAGCAAAGTTGTTGGAGAAGCAAACAGAACAGCCTTACTTCTTAACCATGGTTTGAAGTGAAGTAAACTGCTCTACTTGGTAAACACTGAAAAAGAACAAAATCTGAGCAGGTTATTAGTTGCAAAAACATTTTCAAACATTTGTAATGGAATTAGGACAGAGTTAAATTTCAGGTCATTATTTCGAAGTAGATAAAATGAAAAGTAGGATTTGGGCTTAATTTTTAAAGGTCTGATGTTATAAAAAACTGAGAATTTTTGTGCAGCTTGTTGAGAAATTGAAAAGCCTGCATGCATTCCTAAATGGGGATTAAGGAATCTGTTATACTCTTACCCATCATGGAGTTTCCATTTGAATGAACAAAATGGACATTGTTTTCTTATTAAAACTACTCTGTGAGTCACCCCAAACCTCTAATCAAACTGGGAATAGCTAGGGATAATTAGTGCTTTATCCTTCTAGGCCACACCACACAGCACAGAGAAATTCTTACTGGTCAAAGATATGCATGAAGATTCTCAGTTTTTAACATCAGACAAGTAAGGACATCTCATAATTCCTATACAGATGGGCTTCTTGAATGTTTCAATAAAACATTAAAACCTATATTATGGAAGACTGTAAAACTAGAAGAGAGAAACTGAGGCCAACTTTTATATCCCGTCTTTGCTGTAAGAGAAGTAATCCGTGGCTTTAATGGATGCACAGCATCCAAACTGCTATAAGGCACATTTTATCAAGTCTTACAAGAATTAGGAAAAGAAATAAGGTTAGAATAAAATGAAACACTTCCTTTAAAAGTTTGACAAAGCACTTCTCAGCCCCACATGATTGGTCCAGAACAATGTTACCTATAATAAAAGAATATTTGGAGAGAGTACAGGCACTACAACAAAAAGCATGTTACAAAAATGCGCACCTTAAAAAATTCAAACTGGGGATAAAGTATTTCTGTACATAAGTGCTTAAAAACAATTTCTTGCAATAAAAAATACCTTTTAAAACTGTAAAAAATTTAAGTGAAACAAATCTTAGGTAAGTGAAATGAGTAAAAAGCTTGGAGAAAAACTAAAGTTTCTGTGGTAGGTATGTTTGAAAAGCAAAATCTTACCCATTTTATATGAACACATCTAATACTCAGACTATCAGCTAAAGGAATCAGCACATGAATGTAGACTCAACCCCTGCAGGCAGATCTGAGGAAGGTACACAAAAGCGCTGCAAAATCAGCTCCAGAAAGTTGAGACTCTCTTTCTGTCTTTCTGTTTATTGATAGGTCAACAAACCCAGCAAATGTTATTCCTTTTTGTTTTATCAATTTATAGTGGTTTAAGCCAGGAATGTAATTTGCTGGAGGGCAGTATCCATACATAGGCAATACTTAGAATGGTTTTATAATAAAGAAAAAATAACCATAGCATAGAAGGGGATCGATTAAGGCACAAAGTTTTTTTTTTTTAACGGACTTGATTTTTTCTTTTCAGCCACAGGTTACTGCACTTATGTTTAAGATTTTTGAGTAGATTTGTTATCATTCATATATGTAATTAAAATGTAGCGAAGTCTTTGGAAACAGGTAAAACTTGTTTGGCAAGGCAATGCTCTAGATTGCACCCCCAGTGGTGATCCACCCCCACAAATGGCACTAATCTTGTGGATGGACATATCTCAAAGAATGCCGCCACTGAACAATTGAAATAAGTTCATGGTTTTACAAGCTTTCACACATTATACAGGCAGTGCTCACCTGTCTGTAAAGTGCTATTTAAGAACAAAGATGTCTGCAGACAAGAAGTAGTTTTAAGTCCTACTTTCATTTTTAACCACCTTTCTGTTGCATGATACTGCAAAGGATCTTTCCACCACTATATTCTTTTGGAGAATGCGGTACTGTGGCAAGGACACTGCTACTTTTTTCCTGTAAGCCATGAGTTTTTAGACTGTGGGGTTTTTCACAGAGATTTTTTGGAAAGTATGTTTTCAGAAGTAGTTAAAGCCCATACAGTATGAAATCAGTAAGGGGAGACACTATCAAAGTCTGAGAAACAAAAAGTAAAAGAATTTGAAATTAGAAATGAAGGCCTTTGTTCAGAGTTAATTGGCAGGACCAGATTAATCCAGCTCAACACAAAAACTGCTCTTGGTGAGATAGTAAATTTGAAACCTGTTCTTCATTAGATAGATACAGATATATGGTTTCTCCATTTAATTTCTACATGTCTTTGGGATTTGTAATACCATGACAGGAATAGACCCCATTCCTAAGTCAAAGTATGATTAAAGTTCACAAAATTAGTATAATTTCAGTCTTTGATGTTAGCCAAAAGTATTCTTTGCAGCACCTACAATGTGCCCAGAACTGACTCCTTCTGTAATTCATACAGACTTCCATGTTTTGGTAGCATATCTAAATATAACTGTAAATTGCTTTTCTTAAGACCCATTGCTCCTACTACTATTGGAACTGTTTAGGTGTCCTTCTTCCACATTGCCTCATTTCTGTCTGCAAATTCTGGTATTTTATGACTTTGTGTCTCTCTGTACATAAGACAATGTAATCACTTGGTGTAGCAATTCCAGTGATCAATGCTATGTTTGTCTTTTTTCATGGACTACTATATCTGTTTTTCTTGAATTTATTTATTAAACAGTTGGTAATGGGTTATCCCATATGATATAAATTTCAACATTCTCTATAATGCTTTGTGGTTCATGTTTCCAATGCTTTTCAGCTACTTCAATTTTCTAATGTCTGTACAATCAGCAATAAAACAGTCTTTTCACATTATTATTCCTTTCAGTATACAAATTCTATGCCATTTGTGTATCACACCCAGCAACAAAATGTGCAACTGTTTCCAATTCTATTTTACAAAACTTCTGTTTGTCTGTTTCTTTGACATGTTCAATGATTTTGTAAACCAAAGTATACGTAGTCCACTATCCTGGGACACCAATATTAAACTTTCGTATTTTAGTTTAAATTAATCTCTCCTTAACCATTCCTTAGTTAAATCCTGATTGACATGAGGTTGTTCCAATTTTTCTGTTCTTGCAACTAAATTTTCTGCCTTTTCCACATTACTTGCCTTCTTATCTGGCCCTTCTCCTTACAGTTTTTCTTTTGTTTTTGGCACGTTCATTTGCTGCCTGCTTTTTCTCTGCTTCTGGTTTGATTTCCATTCCCACTTGACACCAATATGCTTCTTCTAAACTAAAAAGAGTAGTCAGCTTAGTCTTGTTCGCTTCATGTTTTAAAACTTTTACTATTTTTAAATCTGGTGAGGTCAATAGATATGTATGCTGTCCTACAATTGCAGACTTATATATATATAATCAATTTCAATTTCAAAGAGGCCCATAATTTCTTCAGAATGAGGAATATCTAATTTTGGTATACACTGATTTTTATATATCATTTGATAAGCATGAAGAATTTGTCTTGTTTTCTTGTTTTCCTGTCCCACTGATCCAAATCCTTTTGGAGTCAGTTAATTACCCCAAAACTGTAAGTTAGAACAGGAAGAAGAAATTGGTTTATAGCTTGGAATTTGGTCCTAGATATTAAGGCTGTTTTCAGTATTAATTTAGTCTTCTAAAATATTCCTTACGAACTTGTGTTCGCATTTGTTCATGCTTTATTGTCGATTCTTCATCCGTACCCAGATATTTATATGCTCACTCTGCTTAAGTTCATTTGTATCACATTCTTGTGCCAGAGTGATATTTTCTTAGTACTTTAAATGTTGCTTTGACACATTTATCAAGACCAAATGAGATTCTTATATCATCTGTGAAAGTTGTGAGCTCTTGCAGTTTTGCTTTCAGTTCCTCATCTGATGAGCTATACAGTTTATAAATCATCCACAAAAAAAAGATGAGAATTCTTTATATTTTGCCCTTTTCTAGGAACCAAATTGTAACCATGACTGTCAGAAAATATGTATTAATGTGTGTATGTTTAATGCTAATTAGAAACTAACTAAGTTAACACGTTTTTCATTCGATTTTATATGCACTGTTTTATATACAGTTGAGTTTCATATGAGACTGAAAAGATGCTTTTTGAAACTGCAGTGTGCTTTCTGAAACTTGCAAGATGCCCTCTGACCTAATAATTGCTAGCACAGCAATATTCATGTTTATGCCTTTTGGAAATGTACTTGAGAAGCAGGTGATTATCTGCTAGGTCAGGAAAAATGAATGAACAATGCTATATTCTGTAAATGTAATGATTTTAAACAATCAGCTCTGTTTGAAGTATGAGAAAATGTGCAGCTGCAGAAGTTTAGAGATAACATAGACAAAGGACTGTTAGAGAAATGAACTGCAATCTATACTTGCTTTGTGCTCGAATTAGCCATAGCACCTTGAATGGTAACATTGCATATATCTAACCGGTGGTAGCCAAGGCCACGTTGTTTTTCTTAGGAAGTTTCTCACAAAAATTGATGATACCAGCTGAATATTGTAAAAACAATGACTGTGAAGTAATGATGATAAAACTTGTGATTCACTACGTCAGTTTGTTAGGCAATGTCTTGTTAGAAAACATATAAAAATACCTGTATTTCCTGATTCTAGTTAGACAAACTCTGTTCTAGCACGTTTTTGTCTCCTTGCTGCAAGATTAAAGTGCCTTAACCTGAACCTACCGTGTTTTGATCATTTTTAAAGTATATTTTTCCTTTGACAGTTTTGGTCCTTCAGACCGGAAAGTACCTCTCACTTTAGGCTCAGGTCAGAATTCGGCCCGGTGGCATGTACCCGTACGGAGAAGTGGCCACATCGGCTCTTCTGTCTTGAAAGACCTCCCACTGAATTGTTGTTCGAAAGAGGCCAGCCACTGTTTCTGATCTGGGATTGGAGGATGAGTCAACGTTCCAGTGGATCAACTCACGGAGGGTCAGGCAAGGAGGAATTTACCTTTTTTCTGTTTTAGATCAGGGACTTGTTACAGTATTGTTTTGTCAGGGAGATTTGCATGTGCAGATCAGGGACAAAAAGATTGCTGTCTTGTCATAGATCAGAGAAACAGAATAGGTAAGCAGTTATTCCAGATAAACTGTGAAAAGGTGTAAAATCATGGTACCACATGATAAGAAGGGTTACGCAACAATTTCTGACTTAGCTAAGGCAACATGGGAAATCAGTGCACGAAAAGTTCCCGAGACCCGCCCCTAACCGAAGATGCGAAATATATGCAATTACAGCGTGCCGATAATGTTAAGTATTATACAAAATGGGTTGATAAATACAAATTTGATGGTAATTTAGATAAACCTTCACTTATTAAACTTGTTAGACAACTTAAAACAGATGCGAAAGGTCAGCTAAAGAAGCAACGACAATTAGGAGTCCCTCAGGCACACAGGTGGCTTGAGAAAGCAAACCGCAGGGAACAAAAGATTAAAAATTCAAAAGCAATGTTCTTAGATAAAGAAGATAATAACTTGGTAATAGCGACAGCCCCTCCTCCGCCCCCTCCGCCCCCTCCGCTTCCCTTATCAGAATATGAAGCGAGTGGACAAGCTGATCCACCTCCGCTATACCTAGCTGTTCCTGCAAAATCAAAACCATTTGTCAGAGATCCTATCGAGACCAGGTCTCGAACGTGCAATTTGAGAGGGGATAGTAAATTACATGAAATAAATAAAAATTCACAAGCTATGAGTGAGGAAGAGATATGTCCACTCATAGAAGTACCAAATCTGCACGCAGGACAGGCAGGACAGGATCCAACTCTTTTAGTATAAAGACCGTGGACACCAAAAAACATCCGGAAAGCCACAGAGGGAATTCTCCATCCAAAAGTTAATTTTAGAAAATTCTTAAAAGACTTACAAGGCATAAGGTTAAGTTACCATTTAAATGAAAAAAAAAGTAGAAAAAGTAGTTAGACAAATCGTAGGTCCAGATTGGCACATGATCAGTGGCAACTGGAATCCCCATGATGCAGAGCTTAGACCACTCCCACATAGTAACGCAGAACTGGACAACAGAGTGAAAGGTCTGACAGACCGAATCTCTGAGAAATGGAAGCCTAGGGCTGATTGGACTTGCATTGATCAATGCATACAACAAGAAGGTGAAACTGTTGATAGATATTATGCCAGATTATTAGAATGTTTTAATAACCATTGTGGAATGCAGGTACCTGAAGATCAAACACATGATTCCCCATATAAGCAACAGCTAAAGAATGCATTTTTAAAAGGCAGTATTGCGCCCATTAGCAGCTTTATTTCAAAGCACATGGTAGATCATCGTACAAGTAGATTACAGTCATTACTTGAATATGCAAGACATGCCAAAAGGCATTTTAATAGCAAAAAAAAAAAAAAAAACTCAATTATTTGCAGTAGAAGACGGATCAGAAGTCTTTGTAGTACAATCTGGGAAGAAGGGTAAGAAAAATACCCAGGGAAACAAACAATCTGATAAGCGATCAGAAGACTTTGAAGAAAGAAAGAAAAGGGGTGAATGTTTCAAATGCAGGAAAAAGGGACAATTAGCAAGGGATTTCAGGCAAAATAAGAAGGTAACCACAGAAGACAAGGAGGGTGAGGAATGACTATATGACAGTCAAGAATCACTGGATAGGAATAAACAAGAAAAGACAAATGCAAATGTGATAGAAAGGGTAGAGGATGTGACAGAAGAAATAGAGAATGTACATGCATTCATAGATAATGAAGAAAATGAAATTTTGGACTTAGCATTATTGAGCTTAGAGCTCTACTTGGCAGACACAAAACCGGAAGTTACACTTCTGGTAGAGGGGAGGGAGGTCAAATTCCTGTGTGACTCAGGGGCTTCACGGACCCTGATACATCCTTCCAAACTACCAGAAAATTCTGAATCACTGGACTACATATCAGTGAAAGCAGCTAATGGACAGCTGTATCGGGAGCCACTCTCCCACAACATTGCGATAACTGACCCAGTTTCAGGGATGACCCAGAAAAGCAAAATTGTTGTTTCTGCAAAATGCCCAGTAAATCTCTTGGGCAGAGACCTAATGCAGATATTTGGCATAGCCGTAGTTCCAACTATGCAGGGTATGGAAGCACAGCGACAAATGGATACTTTTGTAGTGCGACCGGAGGGTGAAACATTTTATTGGTACAGCCAGGACTTAGTTACAACTGGTCCAGGGGCAGTAACCAAAAAACTGATGAATGTAGCCATCAGTAAATCCCCCTCCCTTGACACCGATAAACAGCATTTGTTGCATTGCACTCTATATTACTGTAACAGACCAGGACCTGATAAAGAATATGAGCAAGAACTGTTTAGAAACCATGCTAATAGATTAGTATTACGAAATTTGTACTGGGACACAGAAGAAAACAGTGTAGTAAGCTGTTCATTGCCCCAGGAATTCCTAGCACTTTACAAATCTAATCGATTACCACATGTAAGTTTAACTAAAGATAAAAATTTGAAGTAGGCAGACCTAGGAGAAAAAAATCACAAGGTGGGAAAAACAGACAGAGTTAGAACTCTCTGAACAAGGAGTACAAAAGCAGAAATTAAATTGGATAACACAGACACACCCAGCTGTGCACTCACAGGCAAGTGAAAATAGCTGAGTAGCACTCTTACTAGAGGAAGAGAAAAAAGCCTTACGAGACATACCAGAGACTCTCTGGTCAACAGGGGAATCAGATGTAGGACATATTTGTATGGCAGGACCAGTTACTATCATGCCAAAATCAGCATTTAGACCTCAAAAGAGACAGTATCCCTTAAGAAAGGACGCAGAAATAGGAATCAAACCTATAATAGCAGCCTTACTTAAGGAAGGAGTCTTAATAGAATCTCCTGATTCACCGTGTAATACACCCTTATTTCCTGTTAGGAAAGCAAATGGAGAATGGCGTATGGTCCAAGATTTACAAGCTGTAAATGACGCAGTTATACCTAGGGCACCTATGGTGCCAGATCCACACACTTTATTGAATGATTTAAAACCTCAACAAAAGTATTTTTCTGTGGTAGATATTAGCAATGCATTTTTTCTCAATACCGATACACCCAGACAGCCAACATTGATTTGCATTTACATTTCAGGGAAAACGGTATACATATACGAGACTACCACAGGGATATTGTGAAAGTCCAACAATATTCGCACAGAGAATGGCAAGTAACCTGGCGGGATTTATCCCACCGAAAGGTAGTCAAATTTTACTTTATGTAGACGACATTCTGCTGGTGGCCCCCACCCAGCAAGAATGCAGAGAGGATACCATAGCATTATTACAATTTTTAGCCACTCAAGGACACAAGGTAAACAAAAACAAATTGCAACTTTGGAAAAAACAGGTCAAATACCTGGGATATGTAATATCCAAAGAAGGCAGAATATTAGATGAAGACAGAAAAACAGCAATATTACAAGCACCTAAACCAACTACCAAGAAGGAAATGATGTCCTTCGTGGGTACTACTAACTTTTGTCGGAGTTGGATTCCAAACTATGCTTTGGAATCTGCTCCGCTGACTAACTTGATATTCAAAAAGCCGATGGCAGCACAAGATTTATTACAGTGGACACCAGAAGCAGAATCAGCTTTCTGCAAACTGAAATAACTGATAGCTTCTTCCTTAGTTTTAGGATTACCAAACTATCATAAGCGATTTTTCCAAACTGTAGACTGTAAGCAAGGTTATGTGACATCAGTGTTAACACAACAGCATGGGGACAAACAACGCCCCATAGCTTACTATTCATCACAGCTAGACCCAGTGGCACGATCCTTGCCCCACTGTGTACAAGCAGTAGTCGCAGCTGCAATGGCAGTGCAGGCTTCAGCCTCAGTAGCATTGCTCCACCCTCTCACATTGAGAGTGCCTCATGTAGTCGCGATTATTTTACTGCAAGAAAAAGTAGCATATCTCTCTCCTGCTAGACATCTTTCCTGTATGACTATACTGTTGAGCCAACCTCATATGACAATTGAACGATGCACAACTTTGAATCCGTCAACCTTGCTCCCAACCCCTGCAGATGGCAAACCGCACTGCTGCCTGCAGGAGATTGAGCAAAAGACACTACCTAGAAAAGACCTTACTGATGTTCCCTTGGATGATGCCGAGGTGACATACTATGTGGACGGCTCGTGCAGGAGGGGTCCTACAGGACAGAATCTAGTGGGGTATGCAGTAGTTTCTGATACCGAGATTTTAGAAGCAAAGTCTTTACCACACAACTTATCTGCACAAGAAGCAGAATTGATTGCCTTGACAAGGGCATGTACCTTAGCAAAAGGTAAGAAAGTAAACATTTTTACTGACAGTCAGTACGCTTTTTCTACTGTACATGTTTTTGCGCAGCAGTGGAAAAATAGAGGGATGATAACATCTACTGCTAAACCAATTAACCATGCACAATTTATTTTAGACTTGTTAGATTCTATTGAGTTACCTCAGAAAGTAGCTATTTGCAAATGCGTAGCTCATACCAAGCAACAGGATAGAATTTCAAAAGGTAATGCGAGGGCTGATACAGCTGCAAAACAAGCAGCTTCAACTTCAGAAGCTTTTCTTTTAAGTGAGGAATTACAACCATCTGAGATTTTAGACTTAGAAATGTTAAAAACAATGCAGACACTTACTACAAATGTAAAAAAGCAAAAGTGGATAAAACGAGGCGCAATCCTTGAGAAGGGACTGTACATCTCCAAAGAAAACAAACCGATTTTACCATCTAACTTGTTTAGATATACAGCTTTGTTGAGCCATGGGCAGTGCCATGTCTCAACAGGGGGGATGGTACAGTTAGTGAATCAAGTGTTTACGACGTATGGATTTACAAACTACACAAAAAAATTTTGTGCAGCATGCCATGTTTGTAACAAGCATCATGCACAAGGGGCATTGAAACCTAAGCAAGGGAGTTTCCCTATACCACCGTATCTGTTCCATACTATTTGTATGGATTTTATAGAACTGAACAAATGCGAAAATAAGAAGTACTGCCTTGTCATTATAGATATGTTTTCCAAATGGGTGGAAGCTTTTCCAACTAAAAATCCAGATGCAGCTACTGTTGCAAAAGTCCTCGTTAAAGAAATTATTCCTAGATTTGGCATACCGGAAATGATTTATAGTGACAATGGCACACACTTTGTAAATCAAACTGTACAACAACTTAGCCGTTATTTCGGGATTTCTCTGAAAAATCATTGTGCATACCACCCCCAATCTGCAGGATTAGTAGAGAGGCATAATGGGGTTTTGAAAAACAAGCTTAGAAAATTGATTAGTGAGACACAAAAGAACTGGGTGCACTGTTTACCTCTGGCACTGTTGAGCATGAGAACTGTTCCAAATGCAAAAGGGTTAACTCCTTTTGAAGTTCTGTTTGGGAGGGCATATTATACACCTCAATGGAAACCTCTCATGCCTGCAGAGCAGGAGGCTGACAGTTCACTTGCAGGGTATATGAGGTGATTTTTGAATAACAAACTTTTTCAGTTAAATTCTATTTCAGATAAAGAGCAAACAAGACCATCGGAAGCAGCAATAGCCCCAGGCGCATGGGTCTGGGTGAAGGTGGTGAAGAGAAAAAACTGGAGTTCTCCGAAGTGGGAAGGGCCGTACCAGGTACTACTATTGACACCCACTGCAGTCAAGATCGTGGAGCGAGCGTCCTGGATTCATTTGACACACAGTAAACTGGTTAAGAACTTTGAACTGGACAAAAACCTTGTTACTGTTGTACAACGAGAACAAAATGACCAGGTATAGAGCAAACAGAGATACAGAACAACCTCAGAAAACTTGCATGATTATTCTGGTAGCTATACTGATAACATTGTTCTTTTTGTTGTGGCCTTTCCTTTTTCCTGCCACAAAAGTTGAACTGATTAAACGTGATGAGCTGACCATAGACTGGCACCCAAACTTTAACACTTATCAGGCAATTACACGTGTGTATGCTGAGACTTTTAATGTTTCTAACTGCTGGATTTGCACAGCCATACCAACAGCATACGGGGGGTTATTAATGACTGCAGTCCCCCTAGGGGTCAAAGACACCTGGGAAAATTTGGTTTATGACACCGTAGCTATTAAAGCATATGATAAGGTAGCACTGTATTTGCCTGTGACACAAAAAGGAATTATATGTTTTTATAAGAATGACACAATTCAAGTGGGTTGGAGCAAGTGCAATGTGACTGTACATTACAAATGTTATACCAAAGCAAACAAAATGGGTGCAGCTTGTAGTTCAAATTATGACTCATTTCTTGAGTCCATGCATAAGACTATTGAACAAGTGCAACGTAATCCTGTACTTTTTAAACAACGATCTGTAATAGATAGGAAAATGTTTCATGCAGGGCAGCCATTTCGTAACAAAGTAACTACTAAGGTAGAGGATTGTTATTTTGTGTGTGGTAAGAAAGCATATAAATGGTTACCTGAGAATTGGTCCGGCAGTTGTTTTTTGGGGTACCTGGTCCCGGCCATATGACACACTGCAGTTTTGCCTCAGGGAAATATTCGAAATACCCGAGATGTGGCCAAGAAAGCTGTCAGGAAGCCTGAAAATCCAGTGGGACAGATCGAGGCAGGCTGGAAAGACCATCATACTGTGGGTACCAAACTGACGCACATGGACTTGAGTGATGCTGTTATATCGTGGGCAGGTATATTACCTGCATATGGCACAGTGAAATCAATTTGGGAGCTGCAAAAACTGTCTAAACTTCTCAAAGTAATGAGTAATGCAACTTTTTCTGCTCTTGAATTGATAGCTGATGAACTGAATGCTATTAGAACTGTAGTGCTCCAGAACCGAATGGCTCTTGCCTTCACCCTAGCGGCGAGAGGTGGTACGTGCGCTTTAATCAAAGAAGAGTGCTGTGCGTATATACCTGATCATCAACATGAGATAAACGACCACCTTGAGGTGATACAGTAAGTGTCGGCCATGACCAAACCAGGCCCAAACCCTCTGACAGACTTTTTCCAGAATTTGTTTGAGGGGTGGGGTTCCATCCTAATGAACATCCTGATTGCCATTTGTGTGGGATTACTCCTATTAGGAGCATGTATTTGTTGTGGTATCCCCTGCATGAAAAAGTTAATCAAAGAATTTATAGATATATCAGTTTCTGAGACTTTGTATTAAAGTACTGAAATTGAAGAATTGTTAGAATGTGAAACACTTTCATAAGTTTAAACTGAATGACTTTCTTAACTGCAAATCCTGAATGGAAGAGGTTAGGAGAAGAAGCAAACTGTTTATTCTTTTGAAAATATAATTAACAAGTATTAACAGGGGGGAAATGTCAGAAAAATATGTATTAATGTGTGTATGCTTAATGCTAATTAGAAACTAAATAAGTTAACACATTTTTCATTCTATTTTATATGCACTGTTTTATATACAGTTGAGTTTCATATGAGACTGAAAAGATGCTTTTTGAAACTGCAGTGTGCTTTCTGAAACTTGCAAGATGCCCTCTGACCTAGTAATTGCTAGCACAGCAATATTCATGTTTATGCCTTTTGGGAATGTACTTGAGAAGCAGGTGATTATCTGCTAGGTCAGGAAAAATGAATGAACAATGCTATATTCTGTAAATGTAATGATTTTAAACAATCAGCTCTGTTCGAAGTATGAGGAAATGTGCAGCTGCAGAAGTTTAGAGATAACATAGACAAAGGACTGTTAGAGAAATGAACTGCAATCTATACTTGCTTTGTGCTCGAATTAGCCATAGTACCTTGAATGGTAACATTGCATATATCTAACCGGTGGTAGCCAAGGCCACGTTGTTTTTCTTAGGAAGTTTCTCACAAACATTGATGATACCAGCTGAATATTGTAAAAACAATGACTGTGAAGTAATGATGATAAAACTTGTGATTCACTACATCAGTTTGGTAGGCAATGTCTTATTAGAAAATGTATAAAAATACCTGTATTTCCTGATTCTAGTTAGACAAACTCTGTACTAGCACGTTTTTGTCTCCTTGCTGCAAGATTAAAGTGCCTTAAACTGAACCTACCATGTTTTGATAATTTTTAAAGTATATTTTTCCTTTGACAATGACCTAATCTTTTAAGTAGATAGTTTCATGGGTTAAGGGCAGTTTAAAAGAGGAGTGTCACCCTGGAATATCCCCTTATGAATTTTTATCCATGTGATAATAATTTGTCCTTCATCATGACTTAGCTGCAAACTGGTTTGCCACTGTTTCATGGTCACTGTAATGTAATTGATCAATGCAGGATGTATCTTATAAATTTGTTAGGACTCCTTTATTTACAAATGTGGTATGTTATCAAATGCTTTTTTTAATCTGTCCGTGCCATATTTAGATTCTTCCCCACTTTACAATTCTTCATTATGACTTTATTTTACAACAATAGATCCTTTGTTGCATTTGACTTTTATTACCCCTTTGCTCTGCTGCCATGATTGAGTTTTCTTCTAAATGAGTATAAACTCTGTCGGTATCAATTTGGGTATATAGTTTGGACATTGTCAGAAGACAAGTTATTGGTCAAAAGTTTTTAGGGTAGCTTGCAGGTTTGTTCTTAAAGAGTATAATTTATCCTGTTGTTTACCAGGTTGATGTCTGTTTGGGATGGACATATAAGTATTTCTTACTTATGGCTAAATCTTTGTATAAAGATGTCAATACTTTCAACCAGAAGTTAGTTACTGCATCTGGGCCTGAGGATTTCCAATTAAGAGCTTTTCTTATTGTTTTTATTTCCATTTCTCTGGCCATTGGTTCATCCAATTTCACATCCTGTACATTTGAACTTATTATTGTTTCTTTTACTTCTTCTGTCCATTCACCATCTTTGTTATATTACACAGGGTCTTCATGGGTAATTCTCCAAAATATGTCGATTTCTTACTTATTTATTTAGTTTTGATGGTGTTTCTACTCATTTTGCCTTATTTCCCAATTCTCTATAAAACATTTTGAATCATCAATGAATTGCTTATTTTGTACTTTTCTTTATATTTATCTGTATATCTTCTAAGTTTTCATGCCTGTACTGATATCTTTAGATTATTTGCAATAGTTTACAACAGACTCTAGTCTGTTCTATTACTGCATGTTTCTTTTATTCCCTCTATCTTTCTAAGTATTTTTGTTGATCTGTTGCCCTCTCCTATACTCTTATAACAGTGACAATTCTTAGCTTATTTGCTTTATAGTTTTCACTATCCCATGCTTCCATGAAGGAATCTGATTTTTCCCTTCCCTTACTTTCCCATATTGCTCTGTGTTTTTGTGGTAAGATTTTATCTGTTATTAATTTAGCTG